>NC_042984.1:1458802-1551510 GCF_901001165.1 Salmo trutta | reverse complement strand
GGGGAGGAGAGAGGGGGGTGGAGGGGAGGAGAGGGGGGTGGAGTGGAGGAGAGGGGGGTGGAGGGGAGGAGAGAGGGGGGTGGAGGGGAGGAGAGAGGGGGTGGAGGGGAGGAGAGGGGGGGGTGGAGGGGAGGAGAGAGGGGGGTGGAGGGGGAGGAGAGAGGGGGGTGGAGGGGAGGAGAGGGGGGGGTGGAGGGGAGGAGAGAGGGGGGGTGGAGGGAGGAGAGAGGGGTGGAGGGGAGGAGAGAGGGGGGTGGAGGGAGGAGAGAGGGGGGTGGAGGGAGGAGAGAGGGGGGTGGAGGGGAGGAGAGAGGGGGGTGGAGGGGAGGAGAGAGGGGGGTGGAGGGGAGGAGAGAGGGGGTGGAGGGGAGGAGAGAGGGGGGTGGAGGGGAGGAGAGGGGGGTGGAGGGGAGGAGAGAGGGGGTGGAGGGGAGGAGAGGGGGGGTGGAGGGGAGGAGAGGGGGGGGTGGAGGAAAGGAGAGAGGGGGGTGGAGGGGAGGAGGGGAGGAGAGGGGGGTGGAGGGGAGGAGAGGGGGTGGAGGGGAGGAGGAGGGGGGGTGGAGTGGAGGAGAGGGGGGTGGAGGGGAGGAGAGAGGGGGGTGGAGGGGAGGAGAGGGGGTGGAGGGGAGGAGAGGGGGGGTGGAGGGGAGCAGAGAGGGGGGTGGAGGGGAGCAGAGAGGGGGGTGGAGGTAAGGGGAAGATCATGGGTGTTGAGAGAACTGGTTGAGTGAGTGTTGCAGCAGAGTCAAGGAGTCACCTGTTTACCAGGTGTAGGTAGGACTATTTAACATGTCATTATGGAGTCACCTGTTTACCAGGTGTTAACCCACTGTTCCTAGGCTGTCGTTGTAAATAAGAATTTGTTCTTAACTGACCTGCCTAGTTATTATAAAGGTAAAACATATAACATGACCTTTTAACTATAAAACAACATGAGCAGGTCTCATTGACAACAATAGCAAAGCAGGCATTGAGACGCAGAACTATGGGCTGGGAATAGACCGTTCAGAAGGAGTTTTAATTCCACCTTTATTTAACCAGGTAGGCTAGTGTTACTCATTTCAGTTTCCCTTTCTAATTTTGTTTATTTATGTTTATTCCACCTTTATTTAACCAGGTAGACCAGTGGAGAACCAGTTCTCATTTACAACAGCTACCTGGCCAAGATAAAGCAAAGCAGTTCGACACATACAACAACAACAGAGTTAAACATGGAGTAAAACAAACATACAGTCAATAATACAGTAGAAAAATAAGTCTATATACAAAGTGAGCAAATGAGGTGAGGAGGTAAGGCAACAAAATGCTTTACAAAAATTACTAAAAAACAGGCCATAGTAGCGAGGTTTGGTGCCACGTTGCTCGTTAGAACTAATAGGAGCTGGCAGGTTGAAAAACGCCCTAAAATAGACTGTTTATTTAGTGATTACTCAAACTATGGCAAGCAACTGGGACATATGGTGATATTATGAAACGGCTCCACGGCGGATGCAATCAACTAGTTTTTAATCAGAAAAAAAATCATTATTAAAAATGTCACCTGTCCAGCCTGCATTAGTAGCCAGTTAATATTTTTAGCATCGTGTAAATCGGAGGGTCAGTTATAAATTAGCCAGTTTTCGCAGCATATCAAATGGATGTGATTAATCAAACCTTAATAATGGATTTAAAATAATCAAACCAATAGTCATATTTACTTACTTTACGTATAAAATAGACACGAAACGTCGATCCGCTCTGGAAGTTGAAACAAAAACGTTAAAGATGAATGCTCTTTTAGTTCTGGTTCTGTTTCTTCTTCTTCTATGGTGAAACTAAAGTTCATTCTACTCCCACCTTTCCATCAACCATAAATGTTGCAGTACAAACATGTCAAGGGAGTGGTATAATGAATAGGAAAAATGGAAATATGTGAAAATTGACATGTTGAGCAAGTTTGGACAGCTCTTTTAATAATTATACTGAAAGAAAACAAGTAAATCAAGTCTTATGTCACATACACATGGTTAGCAGATGTTAATGCGACTGCAGCGAAATGCTTGTGCTTCATACAGTAATATCTAAAATACAACTCTTGAGGGAGAGCAGTAGATCCTGAGGAGGACAGTGTCAGAGGATTTACGTAACAACACCCTGCTAACTCAACTCCCCGTGGAGGTAAAGAGGTATGGGACTGTAGGTGGAGGTATAGAGGTATGGGACTATAGGTGGAGGTATAGAGGTATGGGACTGTAGGTGGAGGTATAGAGGTATGGGACTGTAGGTGGAGATATAGAGGTATGGGACTATAGGTGGAGGTATAGAGGTATGGGACTGTAGGTGGAGGTTTAGAGGTATGGGACTGTAGGTGGAGGTATAGAGGTATGGGACTGTAGGTGGAGGTATAGAGGTATGGGACTGTAGGTGGAGGTATAGAGGTGTGGGACTGTAGGTGGAGGTATAGAGGTATGGGACTGTAGGTGGAGGTATAGAGGTATGGGACTGTAGGTGGAGGTATGGGACTGTAGGTGGAGGTATAGAGGTATGGGACTGTAGGTGGAGGTATAGAGGTATGGGACTGTAGGTGGAGGTATAGAGGTATGGGACTGTAGGTGGAGGTATGGGACTGTAGGTGGAGGTATAGAGGTGTGGGACTGTAGGTGGAGGTATAGAGGTATGGGACTGTAGGTGGAGGTATAGAGGTGTGGGACTGTAGGTGGAGGTATGGGACTGTAGGTGGAGGTATAGAGGTATGGGACTGTAGGTGGAGGTATAGAGGTATGGGACTGTAGGTAGAGGTATGGGACTGTAGGTGGAGGTATGGGACTGTAGGTGGAGGTATAGAGGTATGGGACTGTAGGTGGAGGTATAGAGGTATGGGACTGTAGGTGGAGGTATAGAGGTATGGGACTGTAGGTGGAGGTATGGGACTGTAGGTGGAGGTATAGAGGTGTGGGACTGTAGGTGGAGGTATAGAGGTATGGGACTGTAGGTGGAGGTATAGAGGTGTGGGACTGTAGGTGGAGGTATGGGACTGTAGGTGGAGGTATAGAGGTATGGGACTGGAGGTGGAGGTATAGAGGTATGGGACTGTAGGTGGAGGTATAGAGGTATGGGACTGTAGGTGGAGGTATAGAGGTATGGGACTGTAGGTGGAGGTATAGAGGTATGGGACTGTAGGTGGAGGGATAGAGATATGGGACTGTAGGTGGAGGTATAGAGGTATGGGATTGTAAGTGCGAGTCAAAGCCCCCTCTCTTCCCTGCCTACCCACTACTGACCTAACTAGCACCGCCTGGTGACCTACCCACTACTGACCTAACTAGCACCGCCTGGTGACCTACCCACTACTGACCTAAATAGCACCGCCTGGTGACCTACCCACTACTGACCTAACTAGCACCACCTGGTGACCTACCCACTACTGACCTAACTAGCACCGCCTGGTGACCTACCCACTACTGACCTAACATGCACCGCCTGGTGACCTACCCACTACTGACCTAACTAGCACCACCTGGTGACCTACCCACTCCTGACCTAACTAGCACCACCTGGTGACCTACCCACTACTGACCTAACTAGCACCACCTGGTGACCTACCCACTACTGACCTATCTAGCACCGCCTGGTGACCTACCCACTACTGACCTAACTAGCACCGCCTGGTGGCCTACCCACTACTGACCTAACTAGCACCGCCTGGTGACCTACCCACTACTGACCTAACTAGCACCGCCTGGTGCACTAACTAAAATACAGGGGATGGTCCACCCTGGTCTTACCTAGTGTGTATAGACAATAAATACTACAGGTTATGTATGCCCACAGGCCTCTTGCCTAAGCACTCCCTATGTGCCTTCTCCTTCCCCCCTGGGAACAAATGAAACAGAATAATACAAACATAAGTAATCAATTTCAAGAATCAAAAACACTGCATCCTATTGGCACACATACCTCAGATCAGCAGTTACAAAAATACTTAACAAAACCTGTCTCTCAGCAACAACCGACATACCAAATCTCTCTTAACAACCACCAACACAGGACATACTAATCATCTCTCTACTGAGCAACAGAACACTGGCTTCTACAGCTGGAGAAGGAGTCATACAGCTGGAGAAGGAGTCTAATGGGATACAGCTGGAGAAGGAGTCATACAGCTGGAGAAGGAGTCATACAGCTGGAGGAGTCTAATGGGATACAGCTGGAGAAGGAGTCTAATGGAATACAGCTGGAGAAGGAGTCATACAGCTGGAGAAGGAGTCTAATGGAATACAGCTGGAGGAGGAGTCTAATGGGATACAGCTGGAGAAGGAGTCTAATGGAATACAGCTGGAGAAGGTGTCTAATGGGATACAGCTGGAGAAGGAGTCATACAGCTGGAGAAGGAGTCTAATGGGATACAGCTGGAGGAGGAGTCATACAGCTGGAGAAGGAGTCTGTGAAACAGCTGGAGAAGGAGTCTAATGGGATACAGCTGGAGAAGGAGACTAATGTGATACAGCTGGAGGAGGAGTCATACAGCTGGAGAAGGAGTCTAATGTGATACAGCTGGAGGAGGAGTCATACAGCTGGAGAAGGAGTCTAATGGGATACAGCTGGAGAATGAGTCTAATGGGATACAGCTGGAGAATGAGTCTAATGGGATACAGCTGGAGAAGGAGTCTAATGTGATACAGCTGGAGGAGGAGTCATACAGCTGGAGAAGGAGTCTAATGTTATACAGCTGGAGGAGGAGTCATACAGCTGGAGGAGGAGTCTAATGGGATACAGCTGGAGAAGGAGTCATACAGCTGGAGAAGGTGTCTAATGGGATACAGCTGGAGAAGGAGTCATACAGCTGGAGAAGGAGTCTAATGGGATACAGCTGGAGAAGGTGTCTAATGGGATACAGCTGGAGAAGGAGTCATACAGCTGGAGAAGGAGTCTAATGGGATACAGCTGGAGAAGGAGTCATACAGCTGGAGAAGGAGTCTAATGGGATACAGCTGGAGAAGGAGTCTAATGGGATACAGCTGGAGAAGGAGTCTAATGGGATACAGCTGGAGAAGGAGTCATACAGCTGGAGAAGGAGTCTAATGGGATACAGCTGGAGAAGGTGTCTAATGGGATACAGCTGGAGGAGGAGTCTAATGGGATACAGCTGGAGGAGGAGTCTAATGGGATACAGCTGGAGGAGGAGTCATACAGCAGGAGAAGGAGTCTAATGGGATACAGCTGGAGAAGGAGTCATACAGCTGGAGAAGGTGTCTAATGGGATACAGCTGGAGAAGGAGTCATACAGCTGGAGAAGGAGTCTAATGGGATACAGCTGGAGAAGGTGTCTAATGGGATACAGCTGGAGAAGGAGTCATACAGCTGGAGAAGGAGTCTAATGGGATACAGCTGGAGAAGGAGTCATACAGCTGGAGAAGGAGTCTAATGGGATACAGCTGGAGAAGGAGTCTAATGGGATACAGCTGGAGAAGGAGTCTAATGGGATACAGCTGGAGAAGGAGTCATACAGCTGGAGAAGGAGTCTAATGGGATACAGCTGGAGAAGGTGTCTAATGGGATACAGCTGGAGGAGGAGTCTAATGGGATACAGCTGGAGGAGGAGTCTAATGGGATACAGCTGGAGGAGGAGTCTAATGGGATACAGCTGGAGAAGGAGTCATACAGCTGGAGAAGGAGTCTAATGTGATACAGCTGGAGGAGGAGTCTAATGGAATACAGCTGGAGAAGGAGTCTAATGGGATACAGCTGGAGGAGGAGTCATACAGCTGGAGAAGGAGTCTAATGGGATACAGCTGGAGGAGGAGTCATACAGCTGGAGCAGGAGTCTAATGGGATACAGCTGGAGGAGGAGTCTAATGGGATACAGCTGGAGAAGGAGTCTAATGGGATACAGCTGGAGAAGGAGTCTAATGGGATACAGCTGGAGAAGGAGTCATACAGCTGGAGAAGGAGTCTAATGGGATACAGCTGGAGGAGGAGTCATACAGCTGGAGAAGGAGTCTAATGGGATACAGCTGGAGGAGGAGTCTAATGGGATACAGCTGGAGAAGGAGTCTAATGGGATACAGCTGGAGAAGGAGTCATACAGCTGGAGAAGGAGTCTAATGTGATACAGCTGGAGGAGGAGTCTAATGGGATACAGCTGGAGAAGGAGTCTAATGGAATACAGCTGGAGGAGGAGTCTAATGGGATACAGCTGGAGAAGGAGTCTAATGGGATACAGCTGGAGAAGGAGTATAATGGGATCCAGCTGTATCCTGACGAGGGGACCGGGGTCAGCTCTCCAATCATCGATGGGGCCGACCAATCAGCTGCTTGGGGCAATTTCAGGAAGCCATTTTCCTGAAACAGACACATACAAACAAAAACCACAACACAGGAACTGGGGAAGGTAACAGCAGTAAAGGTGTTGGATTGTAGGAGTGTGAAGGAGGTCAGTAGGTCCATTTGGGTGATTTTGAAGGTGATCCTCTATTGAACTGGGAGCCAGTGGGGTTTGGTGAGCGTGGGGATTCTTGCAGTTGAGTCTTGTTTGAAGTCTGTCCAGTGTTTTGCAGTGTTGAGTGTTTCAGAAAACACTGGTACAGTAGTACAGTTATGTAGAACAATTCTAAAAGCTCTTATATCTCTTTATAGGGTTGTAAAATTCCAGTAAAATTCCCAAAAATGTCCTGCGTATTCCATTCTGATTGCAGGGAATCTTCCAACCGGAATTTTGGAATCTTGCGAGTACAACACTCCATCTCTCCTCTCTCACCGTGATGGTCATTCATTCACTGTTCATTTATATCCACTAGAGGGCAGCAATGTAATGTATTTTAAGTGTTTGTAATATTCCCTACGGAGAAAAATGAACCGCCGAAAAACAATTACAACCATTTCCCAGTTTGACCACAAGGTTTTATGGGTATTATGACAACTCTACTGTGGGGCTCTATAGAGGTCCAGCCACATGCGTACATGCTGATGAATAAAACTGTTGCAGGCCAAAAATGACTGGGAGAAAAATCAAACATTGTAAAATAATGTTTTTTATTCAGTCCATGTAAATACATTTGACCGTCATACTTGTCGGTTTATAGGTTAATTTGCCTAATTTAGTGGAATAAAATTGACCTATGTGTATTTTGATTAGTCATCGTGTATCTTATTTATCCAACAGACCTATCACACAGCATACAGAAGCTATTTAGAGAGGGATTTCTCCTGCTGCTCCTCAGCTGGTGGCTGCTGGAGTAAAACATGAGCTTTTAGAAGACCATTCATCTCAATTGGTAATTGACTGAAGGACGGGAGACAGCTCTTCAAGGTGAACGTGAGACAGCTCTGCAAGGTGAACGGGGGACAGCTCTGCAAGGTGAACGGGGGACAGCTCTGCAAGGTGAACGGGGGACAGCTCTTCAAGGTGAACGTGAGACAGCTCTGCAAGGTGAACGGGAGACAGCTCTTCAAGGTGAACGGGGGACAGCTCTTCAAGGTGAACGTGAGGCAGCTCTTCAAGGTGAACGTGAGACAGCTCTTCAAGGTGAACGGGGGACAGCTCTTCAAGGTGAACGTGAGACAGCTCTTCAAGGTGAACGGGGGACAGCTCTTCAAGGTGAACGGGGGACAGCTCTTCAAGGTGAACGTGAGACAGCTCTTCAAGGTGAACGGGAGGCGGCTCTTCAAGGTGAACGGGAGACAGCTCTTCAAGGTGAACGGGGGGCGGCTCTTCAAGGTGAACGTGAGACAGCTCTTCAAGGTGAACGGGGGACAGCTCTTCAAGGTGAACGGGGGGCGGCTCTTCAAGGTGAACGGGAGACAGCTCTTCAAGGTGAACGGGAGACGGCTCTTCAAGGTGAACGGGGGACAGCTCTGCAAGGTGAACGGGAGACAGCTCTGCAAGGTGAACGGGGGACAGCTCTTCAAGGTGAACGTGAGACAGCTCTGCAAGGTGAACGGGGGACAGCTCTTCAAGGTGAACGGGAGACAGGTCTTCAAGGTGAACGGGAGACGGCTCTTCAAGGTGAACGGGGGACAGCTCTGCAAGGTGAACGGGAGACAGCTCTGCAAGGTGAACGTGAGACAGCTCTGCAAGGTGAACGGGGGACAGCTCTTCAAGGTGAACGGGGGACAGCTCTTCAAGGTGAACGTGAGACAGCTCTGCAAGGTGAACGGGAGACGGCTCTTCAAGGTGAACGGGAGACAGCTCTGCAAGGTGAACGGGGGACAGCTCTTCAAGGTGAACGTGAGACAGCTCTGCAAGGTGAACGGGGGACAGCTCTTCAAGGTGAACGGGAGACAGCTCTTCAAGGTGAACGGGAGACGGCTCTTCAAGGTGAACGGGGGACAGCTCTGCAAGGTGAACGGGAGACAGCTCTGCAAGGTGAACGTGAGACAGCTCTGCAAGGTGAACGGGGGACAGCTCTTCAAGGTGAACGGGGGACAGCTCTTCAAGGTGAACGTGAGACAGCTCTGCAAGGTGAACGGGGGACAGCTCTGCAAGGTGAACGTGAGACAGCTCTTCAAGGTGAACGGGGGACAGCTCTTCAAGGTGAACGGGGGACAGCTCTGCAAGGTGAACGTGAGACAGCTCTTCAAGGTGAACGGGGGACAGCTCTTCAAGGTGAACGTGAGACAGCTCTGCAAGGTGAACGGGAGACAGCTCTTCAAGGTGAACGTGAGACAGCTCTTCAAGGTGAACGGGAGACAGCTCTTCAAGGTGAACGGGAGACAGCTCTTCAAGGTGAACGTGAGACAGCTCTTCAAGGTGAACGTGAGACAGCTCTGCAAGGTGAACGTGAGACAGCTCTGCAAGGTGAACGGGAGACAGCTCTTCAAGGTGAACGTGAGACAGCTCTTCAAGGTGAACGGGAGACAGCTCTTCAAGGTGAACGGGAGACAGCTCTTCAAGGTGAACGGGAGACAGCTCTTCAAGGTGAACGTGAGACAGCTCTTCAAGGTGAACGGGAGACAGCTGTTCAAGGTGAACGGGAGACAGCTCTTCAAGGTGAACGGGAGACAGCTCTTCAAGGTGAACGTGAGACAGCTCTTCAAGGTGAACGTGAGGCAGCTCTTCAAGGTGAACGTGAGACAGCTCTGCAAGGTGAACGGGAGACAGCTCTGCAAGGTGAACGTGAGACAGCTCTGCAAGGTGAACGTGAGACAGCTCTGCAAGGTGAACGTGAGACAGCTCTGCAAGGTGAACGTGAGACAGCTCTTCAAGGTGAACGTGAGACAGCTCTTCAAGGTGAACGTGAGACAGCTCTGCAAGGTGAACGTGAGACAGCTCTGCAAGGTGAACTGGAGACAGCTCTGCAAGGTGAACGGGAGACAGCTCTGCAAGGTGAACGGGAGACAGCTCTGCAAGGTGAACGTGAGACAGCTCTGCAAGGTGAACGTGAGACAGCTCTGCAAGGTGAACGTGAGACAGCTCTTCAAGGTGAACGGGAGGCAGCTCTGCAAGGTGAACGTGAGACAGCTCTTCAAGGTGAACGTGAGACAGCTCTTCAAGGTGAACGTGAGACAGCTCTTCAAGGTGAACGTGAGACAGCTCTTCAAGGTGAACGGGAGGCGGCTCTTCAAGGTGAACGGGAGACAGCTCTTCAAGGTGAACGTGAGACAGCTCTTCAAGGTGAACGGGGGACAGCTCTGCAAGGTGAACGGGAGACAGCTCTTCAAGGTGAACGTGAGACAGCTCTTCAAGGTGAACGTGAGACAGCTCTGCAAGGTGAACGGGGGACAGCTCTTCAAGGTGAACGTGAGACAGCTCTTCAAGGTGAACGTGAGACAGCTCTGCAAGGTGAACGGGGGACAGCTCTTCAAGGTGAACGGGGGACAGCTCTTCAAGGTGAACGGGGGGCGGCTCTTCAAGGTGAACGGGAGACAGCTCTTCAAGGTGAACGGGAGACGGCTCTTCAAGGTGAACGGGGGACAGCTCTGCAAGGTGAACGGGAGACAGCTCTGCAAGGTGAACGGGGGACAGCTCTTCAAGGTGAACGTGAGACAGCTCTGCAAGGTGAACGGGGGACAGCTCTTCAAGGTGAACGGGAGACAGGTCTTCAAGGTGAACGGGAGACGGCTCTTCAAGGTGAACGGGGGACAGCTCTGCAAGGTGAACGGGAGACAGCTCTGCAAGGTGAACGTGAGACAGCTCTGCAAGGTGAACGGGGGACAGCTCTTCAAGGTGAACGGGGGACAGCTCTTCAAGGTGAACGTGAGACAGCTCTGCAAGGTGAACGGGAGACGGCTCTTCAAGGTGAACGGGAGACAGCTCTGCAAGGTGAACGGGGGACAGCTCTTCAAGGTGAACGTGAGACAGCTCTGCAAGGTGAACGGGGGACAGCTCTTCAAGGTGAACGGGAGACAGCTCTTCAAGGTGAACGGGAGACGGCTCTTCAAGGTGAACGGGGGACAGCTCTGCAAGGTGAACGGGAGACAGCTCTGCAAGGTGAACGTGAGACAGCTCTGCAAGGTGAACGGGGGACAGCTCTTCAAGGTGAACGGGGGACAGCTCTTCAAGGTGAACGTGAGACAGCTCTGCAAGGTGAACGGGGGACAGCTCTGCAAGGTGAACGTGAGACAGCTCTTCAAGGTGAACGGGGGACAGCTCTTCAAGGTGAACGGGGGACAGCTCTGCAAGGTGAACGTGAGACAGCTCTTCAAGGTGAACGGGGGACAGCTCTTCAAGGTGAACGTGAGACAGCTCTGCAAGGTGAACGGGAGACAGCTCTTCAAGGTGAACGTGAGACAGCTCTTCAAGGTGAACGGGAGACAGCTCTTCAAGGTGAACGGGAGACAGCTCTTCAAGGTGAACGTGAGACAGCTCTTCAAGGTGAACGTGAGACAGCTCTGCAAGGTGAACGTGAGACAGCTCTGCAAGGTGAACGGGAGACAGCTCTTCAAGGTGAACGTGAGACAGCTCTTCAAGGTGAACGGGAGACAGCTCTTCAAGGTGAACGGGAGGCAGCTCTTCAAGGTGAACGGGAGACAGCTCTTCAAGGTGAACGTGAGACAGCTCTTCAAGGTGAACGGGAGACAGCTGTTCAAGGTGAACGGGAGACAGCTCTTCAAGGTGAACGGGAGACAGCTCTTCAAGGTGAACGTGAGACAGCTCTTCAAGGTGAACGTGAGGCAGCTCTTCAAGGTGAACGTGAGACAGCTCTGCAAGGTGAACGGGAGACAGCTCTGCAAGGTGAACGTGAGACAGCTCTGCAAGGTGAACGTGAGACAGCTCTGCAAGGTGAACGTGAGACAGCTCTGCAAGGTGAACGTGAGACAGCTCTTCAAGGTGAACGTGAGACAGCTCTTCAAGGTGAACGTGAGACAGCTCTGCAAGGTGAACGTGAGACAGCTCTGCAAGGTGAACGGGAGACAGCTCTGCAAGGTGAACGGGAGACAGCTCTGCAAGGTGAACGGGAGACAGCTCTGCAAGGTGAACGTGAGACAGCTCTGCAAGGTGAACGTGAGACAGCTCTGCAAGGTGAACGTGAGACAGCTCTTCAAGGTGAACGGGAGGCAGCTCTGCAAGGTGAACGTGAGACAGCTCTTCAAGGTGAACGTGAGACAGCTCTTCAAGGTGAACGTGAGACAGCTCTTCAAGGTGAACGTGAGACAGCTCTTCAAGGTGAACGGGAGGCGGCTCTTCAAGGTGAACGGGAGACAGCTCTTCAAGGTGAACGTGAGACAGCTCTTCAAGGTGAACGGGGGACAGCTCTGCAAGGTGAACGGGAGACAGCTCTTCAAGGTGAACGTGAGACAGCTCTTCAAGGTGAACGTGAGACAGCTCTGCAAGGTGAACGGGGGACAGCTCTTCAAGGTGAACGTGAGACAGCTCTTCAAGGTGAACGTGAGACAGCTCTGCAAGGTGAACGGGGGACAGCTCTTCAAGGTGAACGGGAGACAGCTCTGCAAGGTGAACGGGGGACAGCTCTTCAAGGTGAACGGGAGACGGCTCTGCAAGGTGAACGGGAGGCAGCTCTGCAAGGTGAACGGGAGGCGGCTCTTCAAGGTGAACGGGAAGCGGCTCTTCAAGGTGAACGGGGGGCGGCTCTTCAAGGTGAACGGGGGACAGCTCTTCAAGGTGAACGGGAGGCGGCTCTTCAAGGTGAACGGGAGGCAGCTCTTCAAGGTGAACGGGGGACAGCTCTGCAAGGTGAACGGGAGGCAGCTCTTCAAGGTGAACGGGAGGCGTCTCTTCAAGGTGAACGGGAGGCAGCTCTTCAAGGTGAACGGGGGACAGCTCTGCAAGGTGAACGGGAGGCAGCTCTTCAAGGTGAACGGGAGGCGGCTCTTCAAGGTGAACGGGAGACGGCTCTTCAAGGTGAACGTGAGACAGCTCTTCAAGGTGAACGGGAGACAGCTCTGCAAGGTGAACGGGAGGCGGCTCTTCAAGGTGAACGGGAGACGGCTCTTCAAGGTGAACGGGGGACAGCTCTTCAAGGTGAACGGGAGACAGCTCTGCAAGGTGAACGGGAGACAGCTCTTCAAGGTGAACGTGAGACAGCTCTTCAAGGTGAACGTGAGACAGCTCTGCAAGGTGAACGGGGGACAGCTCTTCAAGGTGAACGGGAGACGGCTCTTCAAGGTGAACGGGAGACAGCTCTTCAAGGTGAACGTGAGACAGCTCTTCAAGGTGAACGTGAGACAGCTCTTCAAGGTGAACGGGAGGCGGCTCTTCAAGGTGAACGGGAGACAGCTCTTCAAGGTGAACGTGAGACAGCTCTTCAAGGTGAACGGGAGGCGGCTCTGCAAGGTGAACGGGAGACAGCTCTTCAAGGTGAACGTGAGACAGCTCTTCAAGGTGAACGGGGGACAGCTCTGCAAGGTGAACGGGAGACAGCTCTTCAAGGTCAACGTGAGACAGCTCTTCAAGGTGAACGTGAGACAGCTCTGCAAGGTGAACGGGGGACAGCTCTTCAAGGTGAACGTGAGACAGCTCTTCAAGGTGAACGTGAGACAGCTCTGCAAGGTGAACGGGGGACAGCTCTTCAAGGTGAACGGGAGACAGCTCTGCAAGGTGAACGGGGGACAGCTCTTCAAGGTGAACGGGAGACGGCTCTGCAAGGTGAACGGGAGGCAGCTCTGCAAGGTGAACGGGAGGCGGCTCTTCAAGGTGAACGGGAAGCGGCTCTTCAAGGTGAACGGGGGGCGGCTCTTCAAGGTGAACGGGGGACAGCTCTTCAAGGTGAACGGGAGGCGGCTCTTCAAGGTGAACGGGAGGCAGCTCTTCAAGGTGAAAGGGGGACAGCTCTGCAAGGTGAACGGGAGGCAGCTCTTCAAGGTGAACGGGAGGCGGCTCTTCAAGGTGAATGGGAAGCGGCTCTTCAAGGTGAACGGGAGGCGGCTCTTCAAGGTGAACGGGGGACGGCTCTTCAAGGTGAACGGGGGACGGCTCTTCAAGGTGAACGGGGGACAGCTCTTCAAGGTGAACGGGAGACAGCTCTTCAAGGTGAACGGGAGACAGCTCTTCAAGGTGAACGGGAGGCAGGTCTTCAAGGTGAACGGGAGGCAGCTCTTCAAGGTGAACGGGAGGCAGCTCTTCAAGGTGAACGGGAGGCAGCTCTTCAAGGTGAACGGGGGACAGCTCTTCAAGGTGAACGGGGGACAGCTCTTCAAGGTGAACGGGAGGCGGCTCTTCAAGGTGAACGGGAGGCAGCTCTGCAAGGTGAACGGGAGGCGGCTCTGCAAGGTGAACGGGAGGCAGCTCTTCAAGGTGAACGGGAGGCAGCTCTTCAAGGTGAACGGGAAGCAGCTCTTCAAGGTGAACGGGGGACAGCTCTTCAAGGTGAACGGGGGACAGCTCTTCAAGGTGAACGGGGGACAGCTCTTCAAGGTGAACGGGGGACAGCTCTTCAAGGTGAACGGGAGGCAGCTCTTCAAGGTGAACGGGAGGCAGCTCTTCAAGGTGAACGGGGGACAGCTCTTCAAGGTGAACGGGAGGCAGCTCTTCAAGGTGAACGGGAGGCAGCTCTTCAAGGTGAACGGGAGACAGCTCTTCAAGGTGAACGGGGGACAGCTCTTCAAGGTGAACGGGAGGCAGCTCTTCAAGGTGAACGGGAGGCAGCTCTTCAAGGTGAACGGGAGACAGCTCTTCAAGGTGAACGGGGGACAGCTCTTCAAGGTGAACGGGAGGCAGCTCTGCAAGGTGAACGGGAGGCGGCTCTGCAAGGTGAACGGGAGGCAGCTCTTCAAGGTGAACGGGGGACAGCTCTTCAAGGTGAACGGGGGACAGCTCTTCAAGGTGAACGGGAGGCAGCTCTGCAAGGTGAACGGGGGACAGCTCTTCAAGGTGAACGTGAGACAGCTCTTCAAGGTGAACGGGAGGCAGTTCTTCAAGGTGAACGGGAGGCAGCTCTTCAAGGTGAACGGGAGGCAGCTCTTCAAGGTGAACGGGAGGCAGCTCTTCAAGGTGAACGGGAGGCGGCTCTTCAAGGTGAACGGGAGGCGGCTCTTCAAGGTGAACGGGAGGCGGCTCTTCAAGGTGAACGGGAGGCGGCTCTTCAAGGTGAACGGGAGGCAGCTCTTCAAGGTGAACGGGAGGCAGCTCTTCAAGGTGAACGGGAGGCGGCAGGCAACAGGCCATCAGCACGTCACGCACCACTTTACAATGTGAGCTGGAGGCAGTAGACGTTTTGAAAACATACATCATTCTTTGAATCCTGAATGTTTAATTTCCTATTATGAGGCATGTCTTATCTTGCTTTATAGTAGCCTATAGGCTAAATCTGACCGTGGAGCCAATTATTTTATCAAGACTTCACAGACAGGCGGGTAAGTTTCAAGTTTGGGGAAGTTTGCAATTTATCCTATCATTTCTACCATTGTGTGTGCCAGTTATGATTTCAGATGCTCATTTTCAGGGAACAGTTTTATTTCAATAATAATTTGATCAAAATCAAATCATATAGATCTGAATTAAAATGATAATCTAAAAAGTTAAGTCAATCAATCAAATTTATTAATAAAGCCCTTTTTACATCTGCAGATGTCACCCTTCCCCAGTCCCCACACCAACCCTCCCCAGTCCCCACACCAACCCTCCCCAGTCCCCACACCAACCCTCCCCAGTCCCCACACCAATCCTCCCCAGTCCCCACAAACACACCAACTGTCCCCACACCAATCCTCCCCAGTCCCCACAACCACACCAACCCCAGTCCCCACACCAACTGTCCCCACAACTACACCAACCCTCCCCAGTCCCCACAACCACACCAACCCTCCCCACACCAACCCTCCCCAGTCCCCACACCAACCCTCCACAGTCCCCAGTCCCCACACCAACCGTCTCCACAACCACACCAACCCTCCCCAGTCCCCAGTCCCCACAACCACACCAACCCTCCCCAGTCCCCACAACCACACCAACCCTCCCCAGTCCCCAGTCCCCACACCAACCCTCCCCAGTCCCCACACCAACCCTCCCCAGTCCCCACACCAACCCTCCACAGTCCCCAGTCCCCACACCAACCGTCTCCACAACCACACCAACCCTCCCCAGTCCCCAGTCCCCACAACCACACCAACCCTCCCCAGTCCCCACAACCACACCAACCCTCCCCAGTCCCCAGTCCCCACACCAACCCTCCCCAGTCCCCACACCAACCCTCCCCAGTCCCCACACCAACCCTCCCAGTCCCCACACCAACCCTTCCCAGTCCCCACACCAACCATCCCCAGTCCCCACACCAATCCTCCCCAGTCCCCACAACCACACCAACCCCAGTCCCCACACCAACTGTCCCCACAACTACACCAACCCTCCCCAGTCCCCACACCAACCCTCCCCAGTCCCCACAACCACACCAACCCTCCCCACACCAACCCTCCACAGTCCCCACAATCACACCAAACCTCCCCAGTCCCCACACCAACCCTCCCCAGTCCCCACAACCACACCAACCCACCCCACACCAACCCTCCCCAGTCCCCACAATCACACGAACCAGTCCCCAGTCCCCACAATCACACCAACCCTCCCCAGTCCCCACAACTACACCAACCCCAGTCCCCACACCAACTGGTTGGGGGGAGAGAGGAGAAGAGGGAGTGGGTGAGGGGGGGTGGTGGGGAGGAGAGGGGAGAAGAGGGGGTAGGTGAAGATTGGGGAGGGGGATGGTGGGGAGGAGGGGGGAGAGAGGAGGAAGAGAGGGGGGGAGGTGAGGAAAGCAGAGTTGTAGTTGAGTCAGTAAATTACCTCCCCTCTACTCACTAATTTACTCTCTCACCTGGTGCATGTATTGTGAGTAGTCCACTCCTATGAGTCTCCCAGTAGGTTCTGTCAGCAGTGTGGCTGCAGCCTCCAGACCCAGTCCTGGCCCGTGGCCCAGCTCTAACACTGTATCTCCAGGCTGGATCCCAGACAGAGACACTGCACTCTCCTCTAACATCTTGTTGTGATACTTCAGGAACTTCGTGATCAGCCAACCATACACTGACCGGGTGGGATGACCCAACTGCTGCCCCAGCTGTGTGTGTGTGGAGGGGTGTGTGTGTGTGTGTGGAGGGGTGTGTGTGAGGATGGGTGTGTGTGCGTGCTTGCGTTTGTTGGGAGGGGTGTTTGTGTGTGTGTGAGAGAGAGGAATGTAACTGTATGCTTGTTTTGATAAAGCAAAAAGTGTTAAAACAAATAACTTGCCAATGAGACTTCTACATAGAAATATGTTAACATGTTAAGTTAGCACCATGAGATAGCCTAAGCTATATTGGAGCATTATACAATTATTATTTACATGAATGTAATTTAAACAATAACTTTGTCTCTCTCTCAATCGAATGATCAAAGATTGAAACTCAAAACAGCTTTCTGTCTGGCAATGAGAGCACTGTATCTGTCGGCAGAGCAGGCATGGCTTCGACCCGAATAAACCGTACTCTTGACAAATTAAAAAAACACAACATGAGAGGCTACGTTGCCACTTTCAAAACAACTAGGAACTCTGGGGAGGAACTAGCTTTGACTGGGAAAATCGATTTGGACGGTCATCAACCTGGAAACTCTGGCTTCTGTCGTGCCGTGCTGCCCTGTTCTGAGACAATTGTAATTTTCCTAAGTCCCTCTCTGTGATAGCTAATACCTAACCACACGAATGAACAGTAGTCCAGGTGCAACAAAACTAGGGCCTGTAGGACCTGCCTTGTTGATAGTGCTGTTAAGAAGGTAGAAACCAGGGCCTGTAGGACCTGCCTTGTTGAAAGTGTTGTTAAGAAGGTAGAAACTAGGGCCTGTAGGACCTGCCTTGTTGATAGTGTTGTTAAGAAGGTAGAAACTAGGGCCTGTAGGACCTTCCTTGTTGATAGTGTTGTTAAGAAGGTAGAAACTAGGGCCTGTAGGACCTGCCTTGTTGATAGTGCTGTTAAGAAGGTAGAAACTAGGGCCTGTAGGACCTGCCTTGTTGATAGTGTTGTTGAGAAGGCAGAGCAGCGCTTTATTATGGACAGACTTCTCCCCATCTTAGCTACTGTTGTATCAATATGTTTTGACCATGACAGTTTACAATCCAGGGTTACTCCAAGCAGTTTAGTCTCCTCAACTTGCTCAATTTCAACATTATTCATTACAAGATTCAGTTGAGGTTTAGGGTTTAGTGAATGATTTGTCCTAAATAGAATGCATTAGATTTTCAAATATTTAGCACTAACTCATGTCTTGACACCCATTCTGAAACGAACTGCAGCTCTTTGTTAAGTGTTGCAGTGATTTCCCTCGCTGTAATAGCTGATTTGTATAGTGTTGAGCCATCCGCATACATAGACACACTGGCTTTACTCAGCCAGTGGCATGTCGTTAGTAAAGATTGAAGATTGAAAAAAGTAAGGGGCCTAAACAGCTACCCTGGGGAATTCCTGATTCTACCTGGATTATGTTGGAGAGGCTTCCATTAAAGAACACCCTCTGTGTTCTGTTAGACAGGTTACTCTTTATCCACATTATAGCAGGGGGTGTAAAGCCATTATAGCAGGGGGTGTAAAGCCATAACACATACGTTTTTCCAGCAGCAGACTATGATCGATAACGTCAAAAGCTGCACTGAAGTCCAACAAAACATCCCCCACAATCTTTTTGTCATCAATTTCTCTCAGCCAATAATCAGCCATTTGTGTAAGTGCTGTGCTTGTTGAATGTACTTCCATATAAGCATGCTGAAAATGTGTTGTCAATTTGTTTACAGTAAAATAACATTGTATCAGGTCAAATAATTTGAGCCAGTAAAGAGAGCTTTACAATTCTTGAGTAGCGAAATTCCTTTTGCTTCCCTCCAGGCCTATATTGAAGATATTGCAAATAGGAGTGGCAATATTGTCTGCTATTATCCTCAGTAATTTCCCATCCAAGTTGTCAGACCCCAGTGGCTTGTCATTGTTGATAAACAACAATAATGTTTTCACCTCTTCCACACTCACTTAATGAAATTCAAAATTACAACGCTTGTCTTTTATAATTGAATCAGTTAGTTTTACTTGGATGTGTAGTACCCACAAAGCACCAGTCTCAACGCAAAACACCAGTCTCAACGCAAAGCACCAGTCTCAACGTCAGCAGTGAAGAGGCGACTCCGGGATGCTGGTCTTCTACAGGGGGAATATACTAGGTGGGTTCAACCTTAATGCATCATAATCAACAGGGGGAATAGACTAGGTGGGTTCAACCTTAATGCATCATAATCAACAGGGGGAATAGACTGGTTCAACCTTAATGCATTATAATCAACAGGGGGAATAGACTGGTTCAACCTTAATGCATCATAATCAACAGGGGGAATAGACTAGGTGTACTCTAATAAGCTGTAGAAAGAATATATAAATTCATAAGACTTGTTCATAAAATATAGAATTGTTCATAAGAAGGGCCTGAGATCAAAGTCAATATTCAGACCACCAGGGGTCAATGTTTTTAGATGGGATCTCCAGTAAGCCTCCCTTTGTAGTAGTAGGATCTCCATGTTACCTCCTCTCCTGGGTAGAGCAACATGCTCACTTCCTGTATATTTAAGGAAGGATTGTTACCTTCAACAAAGTGAGCTGCTATTGGATAGTCAATGTTCTTACACCTGATTGAGCTGCGGTGTTCTGCTATTGCGTTGTTTTAATTGTCTTTTCGTTTGTCCTACGTAGGCTTTTCCACATGAACAGGTAATGAGATAGATTACTCCCTTGGTCTTGCATGAGATGATCCCCCCAACAGGGATTTTTCCACCTGTATGTGGGCGTCTGAAGAAGGGTGTTTTTATAGTGCTGTTGCACTGTGCTCATGAGCCACGTTTGTAGTTCCCATTTGGGGTGGGTGTCAAGAGTGTCTGAGTGGACTCAGGGGGCAGGTCAGATCTCACCAAACTATCTCCAATATTACGACCAGGCTTACAGACCACCAGTGGGGGTTCCTTACAGACCACTTGTGGGGGTTCCTTATAGACCACCAGTGGGGGTTAATTATAGACCACCAGTGGGGGTTCCTTACAGATGGGGGTTCCTTATAGACCACCAGTGGGGGTTCCTTATAGACCACCAGTGGGGGTTCCTTATAGACCACCAGTGGGGGTTCCTTATAGACCGCCAGTGGGGGTTCCTTATAGACCACCAGTGGGACCACCAGTGGGGGTTCCTTATAGACCACCAGTGGGGGTTCCTTACAGACCGCCAGTGGGGGTTCCTTATAGACCGCCAGTGGGGGTTCCTTACAGACCGCCAGTGGGGATTCCTTACAGACCGCCAGTGGGGGTTCCTTACAGACCGCCAGTGGGGGTTCCTTACAGACCGCCAGTGGGGGTTCCTTACAGACCGCCAGTGGGGGTTCCTTACAGACCACCAGTGGGGGTTCCTTACAGACCACCAGTGGGGGTTCCTTACAGACCGCCAGTGGGGGTTCCTTATATGAATGTTTATCATTTTAAACTAGGAAAAGAGACCCTTAGTCTTAGCCTTGGGACCACACAGCCACTCCACTGAATAGCAGGCTAATGATTGCTTTGCTGCGCTTGCATTTAGCCACTGATTCCTTCCAAACCACTCATTGTTGAATTTGCGATTTCCAACTTGTTGTGTAATGTTTATGTCCAATGGCCGATGAGCACCAATACATTTTATCTATAATTTCTCTATTATTTCTCTTCATATGACAAGGATTAAAAAGGATTTGCCAGTAGATTGTCGACTTGATTCATGATGATGACTGCTAGATAAGAAAAAGATACTTGCAAAGAAAAAGCCATATCTCAGACTGGCCAATAAAAATAAAAGATTAAGATGGGAAAAAGAACACAGACACTGGACAGAGGAACTCTGCCTAGAAGGCCAGCATCCCTGAGTCGCCTCTTCACTGTTGACGTTTAGATTGGTGTTTTCCGGGTACTATTTAATGAAACTGCCAGTTGAGGATTTGTGAGGTGTCTGTTTCTCAAACTAGACACTCTAATGTACTTGTCCTCTTGCTCAGTTGTGCACCAGGGCCTCCCACTCCTTTTTCTATTCTGGTTAGAGCCAGTTTGTGCTGTTCTGTAAAGGGAGTAGTACACAGCGTTGTACGAGATCTTCAGTTTCTTGGCAATTTCTGGCATGGAATACCCTTCATTTCTCAGAACAAGAATAGACTGATGAGTTTCAGAAGAAAGTTCTTTGTTTCTGGCCATTTTGAGCCTGTAATTGAACCCACAAATGCTGATGCTCCAGATACTCAACTAGTCTGAAGAATGACCGTTTTATTGGTCTTTAATCAGAACAACAGTTTTCAGCTGTGCTAACATAATTGCAAAAGGGTTTTCTAATGATCAATTAGCCTTTTTAAAATGATAAACTTGGATTCGCTAACACAACATGCCATTGGAACACAGGAGTGATGGTTGCTGATAATGGGCCTCTGTATGACTATGTAGATATTCCATAAAAAATCTGCCTTTTCCAGCTACAATAGTCATTTACAACATTTACAACATTAACAATGGACAAAAAATGGGCTTTTCTTTCAAAAACAAGGACATTTCTAAGTGACCCCAAACTTTTGAACGGTAGTGTAGATATACGGTAGTGTAGATATACGATAGTGTATATCGTATATATCTACACTATCTACACTACCGTATATCTACACTACCGTGTATGTGTGTGTGTGTGTGTGTATATATATATATATATACACACACACACACACACACACACACACATATATATATATATATATATATATATATACACCACACAGAAAAGCTGAGATTTTAGAGTAAAAGCAATACTGTATATACAGAATGGCCCCACTGAAGAGTTGTGACTTTCAACGTGGCACCGTCATAGGATGCCACCTTTCCAACAACATTTCTGCCCGGTCAACTGTAAGTGCTATTATTGTGAAGTGGAAACGTCTAGGAGCAACAACAGCTCAGCCGTGAAGTGGTAGGCCACACAAGCTCACTGAACGGGACTGCCGAGTGCTGAAGCTCGTAGCGTGTAAAAATCATCTGTCCTCGATTACATCACTCACTACTGAGTTCCAAACTTCCTATGGAAGCAACGTCAGCACAAGAACTGTTCATCGGGAGTTTCATGAAATGGGTTTCCGTGGCCGAGCAGCCGCACATAAGCCTAAGATCACCATGCGTAATGTCAAACGTCGGCTGGAGTGGTGTAAAGCTCGCTGTCATTGGACTCTGAAGCAGTGGGAAGGCGATCTCTGGAGTGACGAATCACGCTTCACCATCTGGCAGTCCGACAGACGAATCTTGGTTTGGCGGATGCCAGGAGAACACTACCTACCCCAATGCATAGTGCCAACTGTAAAGTTTGGTGGAGGATGAATAATTAGGAGGAATAATTGTCTGGGGCTGTTTTTCATGGTTCGGTCTCCTTAGTTCCAGTGAAGGGAAATCTTAACGCTACAGCATACAATGACATTCTAGATGATTCTGTGCTTCCAACTTTGTGGCAACAGTTGGGGAAGGCCCTTTCCTGTTTCAGCATGACAATTCCCCTGTGCACAAAGCGAGGTCCATATAGAAATGGTTTGTCGATATCGGTGTGGAAGAACTTGACTGGCCTGCACAGAGCCCTGACCTCAACACCATGGAACACCTTTGGGATGAATTGGAACGCCGACTGCGAGCCAGGCCTAATCGCCCAACATCCGTGCCCAACCTCACTAATGCTCTTGTGGCTGAATGGAAGCAAGTCCCCGCAGCAATGTTCCAACATCTAGTGGAAAGCCTTCCCAGAAGAGTGGAGGCTGTTATAGCAGCAAAGGGGGGGACCAACTCCATATTAATGCCCATGATTTTGGAAGGAGGTGTTTGACAAGCAGGTGTCCAAATACTTATGGTCATGTAGTGTAAATGTCATGCCTGCATAATGAAACACCTCTGAGAGAGGGGGGGTGGAGAGCGAGAGTAAAGTGTATGTTTCCTCATAGTTGCTCCTGGCAAAGACATGATGACCCACTTACTGAAGACAGACGGGCTGGGAGAGCGAGATGGCACAGAGAGCACAGAGAACACTTCCCCGGGCGCCGAAGACGTGTATGTCGATTACTGCAGCCCCCCAGCACCTCTCTGATTCAGAGTTGGTTGGGGTTAAATGCGAAAGACACATTTCATTTGAATGCGTTCAGTTGTACAACTGACTAGGTATCCCCCCTCTTTCCCTTTAATATGGAGAGCACAGAAGCAAACTCTTTTAGTGATTTACAGCCTCTGAGGACTCCAGGCAGCATGTCTGGACCTCCCACTGCAACACACATACACTCACACCCTGAGGGTGATTCACCACTCTCTCCCCTCAACCTCCGTGTAAGACACACACACACACACACACACACACACACACACACACACACACACACACACATACACACACACACACTCACTCCTCTGGAGGTCCTTGGGAACAAAAGAAAAATGGTTCAGACAGTGTAAATGGTTGACCAATATTCGACTGCCTCTTTGCTGTGTGTTTGGTACATAGCCTACATCACCGTTGAGAGTTACTGGCTCTTTGACAAGACACACCATCAGTCTTCTAATGTACAGGAAGTAGTCTACACACCATCAGTCTTCTAATGTACAGGAAGTAGTCTACACACCATCAGTCTTCTAATGTACAGGAAGTAGTCTACACACCATCAGTCTTCTAATGTACAGGAAGTAGTCTACACACCATCAGTCTTCTAATGTACAGGAAGTAGTCTACACACCATCAGTCTTCTAATGTACAGGAAGTAGTCTACACACCACCAGTCTTCTAATGTACAGGAAGTAGTCTACACATATGTCTTCTAATGTACAGGAAGTAGTCTACACACCATCAGTCTTCTAATGTACAGGAAGTAGTCTACACATATCAGTCTTCTAATGTACAGGAAGTAGTCTACACATGTCAGTCTTCTAATGTACAGGAAGTAGTCTACACATATCAGTCTTCTAATGTACAGGAAGTAGTCTACACACCATCAGTCTTCTAATGTACAGGAAGTAGTCTACACATATGTCTTCTAATGTACAGGAAGTAGTCTACACACCATCAGTATTCTAATGTACAAGAAGTAGTCTACACACCATCAGTCTTCTAATGTACAGGAAGTAGTCTACACATGTCAGTCTTCTAATGTACAGGAAGTAGTCTACACATATCAGTCTTCTAATGTACAGGAAGTAGTCTACACACCATCAGTCTTCTAATGTACAGGAAGTAGTCTACACATATGTCTTCTAATGTACAGGAAGTAGTCTACACATATCAGTCTTCTAATGTACAGGAAGTAGTCTACACATATGTCTTCTAATGTACAGGAAGCAGTCTACACATGTTAGTCGTTTAATGTACAGGAAGTAGTCTACACACCATCAGTCTTCTAATGTACAGGAAGTAGTCTACACATATGTCTTCTAATGTACAGGAAGTAGTCTACACACCATCAGTCTTCTAATGTACAGGAAGTAGTCTACACATGTCTTCTAATGTACAGGAAGTAGTCTACACACCATCAGTCTTCTAATGTACAGGAAGTAGTCTACACACCATCAGTCTTCTAATGTACAGCAAGTAGTCTACACATATGTCTTCTAATGTACAGGAAGTAGTCTACACACCATCAGTCTTCTAATGTACAGGAAGTAGTCTACACATATCAGTCTTCTAATGTACAGGAAGTAGTCTACACACCATCAGTCTTCTAATGTACAGGAAGTAGTCTACACACCATCAGTCTTCTAATGTACAGGAAGTAGTCTATACACCATCAGTCTTCTAATGTACAGGAAGTAGTCTACACACCATCAGTATTCTAATGTACAGGAAGTAGTCTACACACCATCAGTCTTCTAATGTACAGGAAGTAGTCTACACACCATCAGTCTTCTAATGTACAGGAAGTAGTCTACACACCATCAGTCTTCTAATGTACAGGAAGTAGTCTACACACCATCAGTATTCTAATGTACAGGAAACAGTCTACACATGTTAGTCTTCTAATGTACAGGAAGTAGTCTACACACCATCAGTATTCTAATGTACAGGAAGTAGTCTACACATGTTAGTCTTCTAATGTACAGGAAGTAGTCTACACACCATCAGTATTCTAATGTACAGGAAGCAGTCTACACATGTTAGTCTTCTAATGTACAGGAAGTAGTCTACACACCATCAGTATTCTAATGTACAGGAAGTAGTCTACACATGTTAGTCTTCTAATGTACAGGAAGTGGTCTACACACCATCAGTATTCTAATGTACAGGAAGTAGTCTACACACCATCAGTCTTCTAATGTACAGGAAGTAGTCTACACACCATCAGTCTTCTAATGTACAGGAAGTAGTCTACACATGTCTTCTAATGTACAGGAAGTGGTCTACACACAGTACTACTGAGCTGCAAGATACCTTATTAAAACTATTCAACTTGGTTTTGGAGAATGGCTGTTTCCCTGATACAGTATATACCTGTATATACAGTAATAGCCAAAGGTTTGGACACAACTTCTCATTCAAGGGTTTTTCTTTATATTTACTACGTTCAATATTGAAATAACACATTTGGAATCATGTAGTAAGCAAAAAAGTGTTTAACAAATCAAAATATATACTGCTCAAAAAAATAAAGGGAACACTTAAACACCCCATCCTAGATCTGAATGAAAGAAATAATCTTATTAAATACTTTTTTCTTTACATAGTTGAATGTGCTGACAACAAAATCACACAAAAATAATCAATGGAAATCCAATTGATCAACCCATGGAGGTCTGGATTTGGAGTCACACTCAAAATTAAAGTGGAAAACCACACTACAGGCTTATCCAACTTTGATGTAATGTCCTTAAAACAAGTCAAAATGAGGCTCAGTAGTGTGTGTGGCCTCCACGTGCCTGTATGACCTCCCAACAACGCCTGGGCATGCTCTTGATGAGGTGACGGATGGTCTCCTGAGGGATCTCCTCCCAGACCTGGACTAAAGCATCCGCCAACTCCTGGACAGTCTGTGGTGCAATGTGGCGTTGGTGGATGGAGTGAGACATGATGTCCCAGATGTGCTCAATTGGATTCAGGTCTGGGGAACGGGCGGGCCAGTCCATAGCATCAATGCCTTCCTCTTGCAGGAACTGCTGACACACTCCAGCCACATGAGGTCTAGCATTGTCTTGCATTAAGAGGAACCCAGGGCCAACTGCACCAGCATATGGTCTCACAAGGGGTCTGAGGATCTCATCTCGGTACCTAATGGCAGTCAGGCTACCTCTGGCGAGCACATGGAGGGCTGTGCGGCCCCCCAAAGAAATGCCACCCACAATGACTGACCCACCGCCAAACCGGTCATGCTGGAGGATGTTGCAGGCAGCAGAACATTCTCCACGGCGTCTCCAGACTCTGTCACGTATATCACGTGCTCAGTGTGAACCTGCTTTCATCTGTGAAGAGCACAGGGCGCCAGTGGCGAATTTGCCAATCTTGATGTTCTCTGGCAAATGCCAAACGTCCTGCACGGTGTTGGGCTGTAAGCACAACCCCCACCTGTGGACGTCGGGCCCTCATACCACCCTCATGGAGTCTGTTTCTGACCGTTTGAGCAGACACATGCACATTTGTGGCCTGCTGGAGGTCTTTTTGCAGGGCTCTCCTGCTCCTCCTTGCACAAAAGCGGAGGTAGCGGTCCTGCTGCTGGGTTGTTGCCCTCCTACGGCCTCCTCCACGTCTCCTGATGTACTGGCCTGTCTCCTGGTAGCGTCTCCATGCTCTGGACACTACGCTGACAGACACAGCAAGCCTTCTTGCCACAGCTCGCATTGATGTGCCATCCTGGATGAGCTGCACTACCTGAGCCACTTGTGTGAGTTGTAGACTCCGTCTCATGCTACCACTAGAGTCATTCAAAAGTGACCAAAACATCAGCCAGGAAGCATAGGAACTGAGAAGTGGTCTGTGGTCCCCACCTGCAGAACCACTCCTTTATTGGGGGTGTCTTGCTAATTGCCTATAATTTCCACCTGTTGTCTATTCCATTTGCACAACAGCATGTGAAATTTATTGTCAATCAGTGTTGCTTCCTAAGTGGACAGTTTGATTTCACAGAAGTGTGATTGACTTGGAGTTACATTGTGTTGTTTAAGTGTTCCCTTTATTTTTTTGAGCAGTGTATTTTATATTTGAGACTCTTCAAAGTAGCCACCTTTTGTCTTGATGACAGCTTTGCAGACTCTTGGCATTCTCTCAGCCAGCTTCACCTGAAATGCTTTTCCAACAGTCTTGAAGGAGATCCCACATATGCTGAGCACTTGTTGGCTGCTTTTCCTTCGATCTGCGGTCCAACTCATCCCAAACTATCTCAATTGGGTTGAGGTCAGGTGATTGTGGAGGCCAGGTCATCTTATGCAGTACTCCATCACTCTCCTTCTTGGTCAAATAGCCCTTACACAGCCTGGAGGTGTGTAGGGTCATTGTCCTGTTGAAAAACAAATGATATCCCATCTGGTTAGCGCTGACTGAGACTGGCATATCGTTGCAGAATGCTGTGGTAACCATGCTGGTTAAATGTGGCTTGAATTCCAAATAAATCAGACAGTGTCACAAGCAAAACACCATCACACCACCTCTTCCATGCTTCACGGTGGGAACCACACATGCAGAGATCATCCGTTCACCTACTCTGCGTCTCACAAAGACACGGTGGTTGGAACCAAAAATCTCAGGACAGATTTCCACCGGTCTAATGTCCATTGCTCGTCTTTCTTGGCCCAAGCAAGACTCTTCTTCTTATTGATATCCTTTAGTAGTGGTTTCTTTGCAGCAATTTGACCATGAAGGCCTGATTCACGCGGTCTCCTCTGAACAGTTCATGTTGAGATGTGTCTGTTACTTGAATTCTGTGAAGCATTTATTTGGGCTGCAATCTGAGGGGCAGTTAACTCTAATGAAATTATCCATTGCAGCAAAGGTAACTCTGGGTCTTCCTTTCCTGTGGCGGTCCTCATGAGAGCCAGTTTCATCATAGTGCTTGATGGTTTTTGCGACTGCACTTGAAGAAACTTTCAAAGTTCAAAGTCCGGATTGACTGACCTTCATGTCTTTAAGTAATGATGGTCTGTCGTTTCTCTTTGCTTATTTTAGCTGTTCTTGCCATAATATGGACTTGATCTTTTACCAAATAGGGCTATCTTCTGTATACCACCCCTATCTTGTCACAACACTGATTGGCTCAAACGCATTAAGAAGGAAATAAATTCCACAAATTAACTTTTAACAATGTACACCTGTTAATTCAAATGCATTCCAGGTGACTACCTCATGGAGCTGGTTGAGAGAATGCCAAGAGTGTGCAAAGCTGTCATCAAGGCAAAACTTTGAAGAATCTCAAATATAAAATATATCTTGATTTCTTTAACACTTTTTTGGTTACTACATGATTCCATATGTGTTTATTTCATAGTTCTGATTTCTCCACTAATGTTCTACAATGAAGAAAATAGTAAAAATAAATAAAAACCTATGAATGAGTGGATGTGTGAACTTTTGACTGGTCCTTTTTTTTCTTTTTCTTTCTATCGTTCCTAAACTCACAAGTTTTTGAATTAACTCACGTACATCTTGGAATGAGCCAAAACAATACTAATCTGCAAAATGTGCAGTCAAAATAAATTGTGATCCAGGGCAACACACACGGGCTAAACGCAAAACTTACTGACTGCCTACCCTTGAAAAACAATCAGCGACCAATTTTTCCTCACCACGGACATGTCTGATTTCAAGAGGACACTCCTGCGATATCAATAGTAACTTACCACCTCACTGCAGAGCTCCTCTCTTTTTTTCAGGATTCACTCAATAGGCATGGTCTTTGATCGAGGCTGCGTCCCCAACGTCAATGTCATGCTCTAGTACATTAGCTCATCTGAGAATACACCCTGCTATTCTAAAAGCAGTGCAACAATGTCGCCAGAAAGACATCAAGGTTTTCTAGTATCTTGGAGTTACTCAACCGTCCAACAGGTAGAGGGTGTATTGGGCTTTCCTCCTGGCGATGATGTAATCCTATTTACCAATTATTTTCACTATGGGGTAAGGGCCTGAAAAGCGAGCCTGCAAAGGTGACCCCAGAATGGGCAACAAAACCAGGACTCGGTCACCAATATCAAAAGTCTGGTTTCGGGTCTTCCGATCGTACCAAACTTTCATTTTCGTTTGCACCCTCTCCAGATTCTCACTGGCAAACTGACAGGCACGGTGCAATCTGTATAAAAAAGCGCTAACATGCTCCAACATGTTTGTTCCTGCTTTTAAGGTGTCGCCTGCAACAACCTCTCTCTCAGCAAACTCAAAGGACCTCTGACATGATGTCCAAACATGAGTTCATTCAGACTGAAACCAAGATATTCCTGAACAACCTCCTGTGCTGCAAACAGCACAAGAGAGACACCTTTATCCCAGTCTTTCTCAAACAGTAAGCTCTCAACAGACTTCAAAGTCTTATGAAATCTCTCAAGAGCACCTTGAGACTCTGGGTGGTAGAGTCTAGAGGGGAAATGGGTTACACCCAACTGTTGTAGCACTTGCTGGAAGACCTTTGACATGAAATTCGAACCTTGGTCTGACTGAACTACCTGTGGAAGTCCAAACGGTGAAAATAATTTCTCCAGGTCCGTAACAATACTGGGAGCTGTGATTTTCCTCAGTGGAATAGCCACAGGGAAACGTGTGGCAGCACACATTATGGTTAAGAGAAACTGGTTACCACTCCTGGCTTTGGGCAAAGGACCAACACAGTCCACCAGAACCCTGCTGAAAGGTTTGACAAAAGCAGGAATAGGCTGCAAAGGTGCAACACAGTCCACCAGAACCCTGCTGAAAGGTTTGACAAAAGCAGGAATAGTCTGCAAAGGACCAACACAACCGGCACAACCCGTTCGCTGTCAAACGCGCCAGTATTTACAGTAAACCACAACATCCTGTTTCAGACCCAGCCAGAAGAAGTTACGCAATATATGGCCATACGAATTGTTTACCCCAAGATGGCCTGCCACACTACCATCGTGAGCCAACCTCAGTATTTCTTGTCGAAGCATAACTGGAACAACAATTTGAGATACATTGAGCCAATTGTCTTGCCCAATTTCTGAGTGAGAACGCCATTTCCTCATTAGAATACCATCTCTGTCAAACAAAACAACCACACAAACTTCCTCAAGCTCCTCCTCTGGACGTATCGCAGCAAAAAGAGGGGAGAGGGAATCATCTTTACCCTGTTCAGCAATCAGCTGCTTCCTCTCTTCCTTCAGCAGTCCTACAAACTAGCTCACCTTTGGGGTTTTCAAAGGAGAGGTCAACTCAGGAGGTTTTAGCAAAATCAGGATGCCATGAACATCTTGTATAGTTCGATCATGGTGGAATCGCTGACATCTTCAACACTAGAATTGCTCTTGCACATGCTGGGAACACTCTTAGGTACTTTTGTGATAACCCATCAGCTTCCTCTACTCTGGGTTCCTTACAAATGACATGATTTGGCACAACCTTCCCTCCAGCCAAATCGTTTCCCAAAATGAATGAGACCCCCTTCACCGGTAAGCTAGGCCTCACTCCAATGACAACAGAGCCACAAATAAGATCAGACTTGAGATCCACATTATACAAAGGAACTTCCTTGAAAACCATCTCCACGCCTTGTACTAACACACTGTAACCAGTTGATGAAGTGTCAGACAAAGGCAAAACAAAACACCCTCCAGAATGAAGGACTAGGCTGCCCCAGTGTCTCGCAGTATCTTCCCTCGCTGTATAACAGCATCGCCACAATGAGGAGACACAAACCCATCTGAAACAAAGGGTTCATACACATCTGAACCAAAATCTTGTTTAGGAGATACACCAGTCCCAACCAGATACTTAATGGCCCAGATTTAAGAGATACACCAGTCCCAACCAGAGACTTAATGGTCCAGACTGCTCCCACAAGAAGAAAACAGCTTTTTCTGTCTCTCATTTTTCTATTTCAACTTAGGACACTGAGAGACAATTGTGTCCTTTCTCACGGCAGAAATGACAAACTGGCGAATACGAAAAAGCAAAGCAGTTTTCTGCATCTTTATCTTTAGGCACTGTGGAAATAGACTGAAACCTCAGTAGGAGGTGACTTCTCTGGATGACTTTCCGCGTAGGGATAACTACTGGGTGCTTTGTTTGTGAAGGTAGTTTTATGTGTCAACGCAAACTCATCTGCAAGAACTGCAGCTTTCTCAAGAGTGAGCTCTTGCGCTCATAAATGTAAACTCAGCAAAAAAAGAAACGTCCCTTTTTCAGGACTTGTTCAATGAACCATAAACAATTAATGAACATGCACCTGTGGAATGGTCGTTAAGACACTAACAGCTTACAGAGGCTATGCAATAAAGGTCACAGTTATGAAAACTTAGGACACTAAAGAGGCTTTTCTACAGACTCTGAAAAACACCAAAAGAAAGATGCCCAGGGTCCCTGCTCATCTGCGTGAATGTGCCTTATGCATGCTGCAAGGAGGCATGAGGACTGCAGATGTGGCCAGGGCAATAAATTGCAATGTCTGTACTGTGAGACGCCTAAGACAGCGCTACAGGGAGACAGGACAGACAGCTGATCGCCCACGCAGTGGCAGACCACGTGTAACAACACCTGCACAGGATAGGTACATCTGAACATCACAGCTGCGGGACAGGTACAGGATGGCAACAACAACTGCCCGAGTTACACCAAGAACGCACAATCCTTCCATCAGTGCTCAGACTGTCCGCAATAGGCTGAAAGAGGCTGGACTGAGGGCTTTGTAGGCCTGTTGTAAGGCAGGTCCTCACCACACTGGCAATGACGTCGCCTATGGGTTTTGTCTCACCAGGGGTGATGGTCGGATTTACATTTATCGTTGGAATGAGCGTTACACCAAGGCCTGTACTCTGGAGCGGGATCGATTTGGAGGTGGAGGATCTGTCATGATCTGGGGGGTGTGTCACAGCATCATCGGACTGAGCTTGTTGTCATTGCAGGCAACCTCAACGCTGTGCGTTACAGGGAAGACATCCTCCTCCCTCATGTGGTACCCTTCCTGCAGGCTCATCCTGACATGACCCTCCAGTATGACAATGCCACCAGCCATACTGCTCGTTCTGTGCGTGATTTCCTGCAAGACAGGAATGTCAGTGTTCTGCCATTGCCAGCAAAGAGCCCAGATCTTAATCCCATTGAGCACGTCTGGGACCTGTTGGATCGGAGGGTAAGGGCTAGGGCCATTCACAAGTTTTTCACAATTCCTGACATTTAATCCCAGTAAAAAATCCCTGTTTTAGGCCAGTTAAGATCACCACTTTATTCTAAGATTGTGAAATGTCAGAATAATAGTAGAGATAATTATTTATTTCAGCTTTTATTTCTTTCATCACATTCCCAGTGGGTCAGAAGTTTACATACACTCAATTAGTATTTGGTAGCATTGCATTTAAATTGTTTAACTTGGGTCTAATGTTTAGGGTAGCCTTCCATAAGCTTTCCACAATAAGTTGGGTGAATTTTGGCCCATTCCTCCTGACAGAGCTGGTGTAACTGAGTCAGGTTTGTAGGCCTCTTTGCTCGCACACACTTTTTCAGTTCTGCCCACAAATTTTTTATGGGATTGAGGTCAGGGCTTTGTGATGGCCACTCCAATTCCTTGACTTTGTTGTCCTTAAGCTATTTTGCCACAACTTTGGAAGCATGCTTGGAGTCATTTTCCATTTGGAAGACCAATTTCCGACCAAGCTTTAACTTCCTGACTGATGTTCTTTGAGGCTACCCGGAAACATGTCCCAGTCTGCATGATCAAAACAATCTTAAAGCATGGATTCTGATTGGTCAGACCTGTGTTGCATAGTCCTTACCATCGGTATATCCTGTTTGAGTTTCTGCCTATAGGAAGGGAGGAGAAAAATGGAGTCGTGGTCAGATTTGTCTAAAAGAGGTCGGGGGAGGGCCTTGTATGCATTGCGGAAGGTAGAGTAGCAATGATCCAGTGTTTTACCAGCGCGAGTGCTACAGTCAATATGCTGATAGAATTTAGGTTGCCTTGTTCTCAAATTTGCTGAATTTAATAAATGCAGCCTCAGGATATATGGTTTCCAGTTTGCATAAAGTTCCTTGAGGGCTGTCGTGGTGTCGGCTTGAGGGTGGATATACACTGTTGTGACAATAACCGAGGAGATTGCCCTTGGGAGATAATACGGTCGGCATTTGATTGTGAGGGATTCTAGGTCAGGTGAACAAAAGGACTTGAGTTCCTGTATGTTGTTACAATTACACCATGAGTCGTTAATTATGAAACATACACCCCTGCCCTTCTTCTTCCTGGAGAGTTGTTTATTCCTGACATTATATCCCGATAGAGTTTACGTACAACAGAGTATGTTACAATCCCTGATGTCTCCCTGGAAAGCAACACTTGCCCTAATTTCGTCTACCTTGTTATCTAGAGACTGGACATTAGCGAGTAATATGCTTGGAAGCGGTGGGTGGTGTGCTCGCCTTCGAAGTCTGACCAGAAGACCGCTCCGTCTACCTCTTCTCTGGCGGCGCTGTTTTGGGTCGGCCTCTGGAAACAGTTCAAATGCCCTGGGTGGTTCGGACTGAGGATCCTCTTCAGGAAAGTTGTATTCCTGGTCATATTCATGGTCGTAGTGCTGGTAAGTTGACATCGTTCTGATATCCAATAGTTCTTCCCGGCTGTATGTAATAACACTTAAGAATTTCTGTGCTAACATTGTAAGAAATAATACGTAAAAAAAAATAAAAAAATACTGCAAAGTTTCCTAAGGACTAGAAGCGAGGCAGCCCTCTCTGTTGGCGCCATCATCACTGGCCTCGTGGTGAAATCCCAGAGCTGTTTCCTTCCTCTCAGGCAACTGAGTTAGGAAGGACTCCTGTATCTTTGTAGTGACTAGTTGTATTGATACACCATCCAATGTGTAATTAATAACTTCACCATGTTCAAAGGGATATTTAATGTCTGTTTTTTCATATTTTTGCCCATCTAGCAATAGGTGACTTTCTTCGCGAGGCATTGGAAAACCTCCCTGGTCTTTGTGGTTGAATCTGTGTTTGAAATGCACTGCTCCACTGAGGGACCTTACAGATAATTGTATGTGTGGGTTACAGAGATGAGGTAGTCATTCAAAAATCATGTTAAACACCATTATTGCATACAAAGTGACTCCATGCAACTTATTATGTTTTACTCCTGAATGTATTTAGCCTTGCCATAACAAAGAGGTTGAATACCTACTGACTGAAGACATTTCAGCTTTTCATTTTTGATACGTTTGTAATAATGTAAAGGGTGTGATTACTTTCTGAAGGCACTGTATATTCATCATGTTAGACAATAACAAGCTGTCATGGCCAGATCTCTCTCTCTCTCATCTTTTCCTCTCTACCCCTGGTTGCTGGGTTACGGCAGGGCCTGATGTAGCTCTTGGCCGGGGCGGCTATGTTCTACAGATGGCCTTGTCCTTCTTCTCCTCATCTCTCTTGTCCTCACCCCTCTTATCCATTTTCTCTCCCCCTCTCCCCTCTCTCGCTGCCCTCCTCTCGATCAATTTCTCTTTCTTTCTGTGTACCTTTTTCATTTTGTCTTCGACAGTCCCATTCTTCTCTATCAACAGCTCTCTGTTACTAAGTGAATTAAGCACCCCTTTCTATCTCTCCAGCTACCCACCATAGGTTGGCTGAGGGAAGGGTTAGGGTAGCGGATGCTGGGAGCTGGGGGTGAGTGTTTGATTGGTTGAGTAAGAGGAAGACGTTTTTATCTAAAGATTAAACCACACTAATTTCGGTTGGAGGTGATTGATTTGTCCCCTGGTGTCTGACAGACTTACTGACAGGAGAGGAAACTGACTGAAAGGAGAGGAGACTGACTGACTGACTGGAGAGGAGACTGACTGACAGGAGAGGAGACTGACTGACTGACTGACTGACTGACTGACTGACTGACTGACTGACTGACTGACAAAAGAGGAGAATGACTGACTGAAAGGAGAGGAGACTGACTGACTGACTGGAGAGGAGACTGACTGACTGACTGACTGACTGACTGACTGACTGACTGACTGACTGACTGGAGAGGAGACTGACTGACAGGAGAGGAGACTGACTGACAGGAGAGGAGACTGACTGACTGGAGAGGAGACTGACTGACTGACTGACTGACTGACTGACTGACTGACTGACTGACTGACTGACTGGAAAGGAGACTGACTGACAGGAGAGGCGACTGACTGATAGGAGAGGAGACTGACTGACAGGAGAGGAGACTGACTGACTGGAGAGGAGACTGACTGACAGGAGAGGAGACTGACTGACTGGAGAGGAGACTGACTGACTGACTGACTGACTGACTGACTGACTGACAGGAGAGGAGACTGACTGACAGGAGAGGAGACTGACTGACTGGAGAGGAGACTGACTGACTGACTGACTGACTGACTGACTGGAGAGGAGACTGACTGACAGGAGAGGAGACTGACTGACTGACTGACTGACTGACTGACTGACTCTGACTGACTGACTGACTGACTGACTGACAGGAGAGGAGACTGACTGACAGGAGAGGAGACTGACTGACTGGAGAGGAGACTGACTGACAGGAGAGGAGACTGACTGACTGGAGAGGAGACTGACTGACTGACTGACTGACTGACTGACTGACTGACTGACTGACTGACTGACTGACTCTGACTGACTGACTGACTGACTGACTGACTGACTGACTCTGACTGACTGACTGACTGATTGACTGACTGACAAAAGAGGAGAATGACTGACTGAAAGGAGAGGAAACTGACTGACTGACTGACTGGAGAGGAGACTGACCTGTCTGTTTCCCCCAGTAGACTGACCTGTATGTTTCCCCCAGTAGACTGACCTGTCTGTTTCCCCCAGTAGACTGACCTGTCTGTTCCCCCAGTAGACTGACCTGTCTGTTTCCCCCAGTAGACTGACCTGTCTGTTTCCACCAGTAGACTGACCTGTCTGTTTCCCCCAGTAGACTGACCTGTCTGTTTCCAGCAGTAGACTGACCTGTCTGTTTCCACCACTAGACTGACCTGTCTGTTTCCCCAGTAGACTGACCTGTCTGTTTCCACCAGTAGACTGACCTGTCTGTTTCCCCCAGTAGACTGACCTGTCTTTTTCCCCAGTAGACTGACCTGTCTGTTTCCACCAGTAGACTGACCTGTCTGTTTCCCCCAGTAGACTGACCTGTCTGTTTCCCCCAGTAGACTGACCTGTCTCTTTCCCCAGTAGACTGACCTGTCTGTTTCCCCCAGTAGACTGACCTGTCTGTTTCCCCCAGTAGACTGACCTGTCTGTTTCCCCAGTAGACTGACCTGTCTGTTTCCACCAGTAGACTGACCTGTCTGTTCTCCCCAGTAGACTGACCTGTCTGTTTCCCCCAGTAGACTGACCTGTCTGTTTTCTCAGTAGACTGACCTGTCTGTTTCCACCAGTAGACTGACCTGTCTGTTTCCCCCAATAGACTGACCTGTCTGTTTTCCCCCAGTAGACTGACCTGTGTACTCTCCTCATCTCCTCAGTAACCCAGGGGGTGCACTGTCCCTCTATAGCCTCCTGTCCAGGGGGTGTACTGTCCCTTTATAGCCTCCTGTCCAGGGGGTGTACTGTCCCTCTATAGCCTCCTGTCCAGGGGGTGTACTGTCCCTCTATAGCCTCCTGTCCAGGGGGTGTACTGTCCCTTTATAGCCTCCTGTCCAGGGGGTGTACTGTCCCTCTATAGCCTCCTGTCCAGGGGGTGTACTGTCCCTCTATAGCCTCCTGTCCAGGGGGTGTACTGTCCCTCTATAGCCTCCTATCCAGGGGGTGTAGTGTCCCTCTACAGCCTCCTGTCCAGGGGTTGTACTGTCCCTCTATAGCCTCCTATCCAGGGGGTGTAGTGTCCCTCTATAGCCTCCTATCCAGGGGGTGTACTGTCCCTCTATAGCCTCCTATCCAGGGGGTGTACTGTCACTCTACTAGCCTCCTGTCCACGGGGTGTACTGTCACTCTACTAGCCTCCTGTCCAGGAAGTGTACTGGTACATCAAGCTGCCCCACTACAGAAACAGGAAATAGACTAGTGTCCTGTCCAGGAAGTGTACTGGTACATCAAGCTGCCCCACTACAGAAACAGGAAATAGACTAGTGTCCTGTCCAGGAAGAGTACTGGTACATCAAGCTGCCCCACTACAGAAACATGAAATAGACTAGTGTCCTGTCCAGGAAGTGTACTTGATTTGGGATGCAGCTCCTCCTCATCTCGTCTCCAACTAACTTTAGATTTTCCGAGTCTGATTTTATTCTCCTTCCCAGATTCACTTCCTCCCGAAATACGCGGAGAGTCTGATGGACCAATGCGTCAACTTGGTCTTTTGTTAACCAATAAGAAAAAAGTGAGAACCTCCCAGCGCAATTGACATTGTCTAATCGGCTTAATCTGCCAACCAATCATCTTCCACAACACCTTCCCCTACGTGTCTTGTGCATCTTGGCAATAAAGAGACTGTGTTTGTATAGGTCAGACATCTTGGCAATAAAGAGACTGGGTTTGTATAGGTCAGACATCTTGGCAATAAAGAGACTGTGTTTGTATAGGTCAGACATCTTGGCAATAAAGAGACTGTGTTTGTATAGGTCAGACATCTTGGCAATAAAGAGACTGTGTTTGTATAGGTCAGACATCTTGGCAATAAAGAGACTGTGTTTGTATAGGTCAGACATCTTGGCAATAAAGAGACTGTGTTTGTATAGGTCAGACATCTTGGCAATAAAGAGACTGTGTTTGTATAGGTCAGACATCTTGGCAATAAAGAGACTGTGTTTGTATAGGTCAGACATCTTGGCAATAAAGAGATTGTGTTTGTTACTCTCATTGGGATAGTTTTCCCCACAAGTGCGACACACATTGACCACAGATTTTAAGGGTGTAGTTTTTTATATTTTCAGTGAAGCCGTTAGCTAGCTAGCTGTGCCCTTTGCTAATTAGCACGGTGGAAGGTAGGCCCTACCGTATTTTTCCCTTTGATGCCAGGGGGAATGTTATTGTTCCCTTTGAGACCAGGGGGAATGTTTTTCTTCCCTTTGAGGCCAGGGGGAATGTTATTGTCCCTTTGATGCCAGGGGGAATGTTATTGTTCCCTTTGAGACCAGGGGGAATGTTTTTGTCCCTTTGAGGCCATGGGGAATGTTTTTGTCCCTTTGAGGCCATGGGGAATGTTATTCTTAGCACACCACAAGCCTCACAGTCCTTTGATTTGAAAAAAAATGAAATGATGACTAATACTTTATTCAGTAAAGTCCCTCTCATTTCATTATATGATCACTTCCGCTAAGGCCAACGTAGAAGGTTTGTTGTCCCAGGCTTATATTCTCTGTGCCTGGTCACAAGGTTCCCGTGCGGCTCAGTTGGTAGAGCATGGTGTTTGCAACGCCAGGGTTGTGGGTTCGATTCCCACGGGGGACCAGAACGGAGAAAAAAAATGAAATGTATGCATTCACTACTGTAAGTCGCTCTGGATAAGAGCATCTGCTAAATGACTAAAATGTAAATGTCAAATGTAAGGTTAGTCCGATTTAAAATGACGCGTAACGCTTTGCTTTCTGCAGTCAGAACCAGTTCCAGTCCTATATAATATGCAGCAGTTCTTAGGTCTTTGGGGTTGTTTCAATGTCTTTCAGCTGTGAAACGCTCTAATTTTAAAAGAGCGATGAGAAGGTAGCCTAGTTCCGGAGGTTAATAGATAGTTGGGCGTGGAGGGCCTATATATAGCGGAGAGAGGGCCCCTGGCTGTCCCTTAACTTACGTCCCACTGGACCTACAGGGGCCTTTAATACTGAGCAGCAGAACCACTGGCCTCAATACACAGGCTCTTTCTCTCTGTCTATCTGTCTGTCTCTCCCTCGCTCTGTCTGTCACTGTCTGTCTCTCTCTAGCCGTCTGTCTGTCTGTCCCACGCTCTCTCCGTCTGTCTCTCTCTTTCCCTCTCTCTGAAAGAAAAAAAGAAAGAAAATGAACATAAATATAAATTGTATTCGTTCTTCACTGACAACAGGTCACAAATCTTTCTGCTGTGATGTCACACTGTGATATTTCACCCAGTAGATATGGGAGTTTATCAAAATTGGGTTTGTTTTGAAATTCTTTGTGGGTCTGTGTATTCTGAGGGAAATTAATGTCTCTCTCTCTCGCTCTCTCGCTCCCTCTCCCCCTCTCCCCCTCTCTCCCTCTCCCTCTCTCTGTCTCTGTCTCTGTTTCTGCACAGTGAGATAATGACATCAACAAATATAATAATAATAATAATAATAATGATGGTGATTACAGAAAGGGGAAAATATACAGTGGGATCCAAAATGATTGACACCCTTGATAAAGATGAGCAATAGTGACTGGGAAATTATTTAATTTTATACTAATACAATTTAATACAACAAATACTTTTTTTCTCAAAAAAGGTAGGGGTCAAAATTATTGACACCATTAAATCCTTTGTATTTATTTAACTATACAAATTCTTATTTACAATGACGGCCTACCCGGCCAAACGCTAACTCAGACAACGCTGGGCCAATTGTGCGCCGCCTTATGGGGACTCCCGATCACGGCCGGTTGTGATACAGCCTGGAATCGAACCAGGGTCTGCAGTGACGCATCTCAGCACTGAGATGCAGTGTCTTAGACCGCTGCTTTGCTCTGGAGCCCGGATGTAATGCCTTCGGAAAGTATTCAGACCCCTTCCCTTTTTCCACGTTGTTTATGTTACAGCCTTATTCTAAAATTGATTAAATTAATTGTTTTCCTCATCAATCTATCCCATAATGAGAAAGTGAAAACAGGTTTTTAGAAATGTTTGCAAATGTGTAAAAAATTAAAACAGAAATACCTTATTTACGTAAGTATTCAGACCCTTTGATATGAGACTCTAAATTGAGCTCAGGTTCATACTGTTTCCATTGATCATCCTTGAGATGTTTCTACAACTTAATGGGAGTCCACCTGTGGTAAATTCAATTGATTGGACATGATTTGGAAAGGCACCTGTCTATATAAGGTTATCAGTGCATGTCAGTCCAAAAACCAACCCATGAGGTTGAAGGAATTGCCCGTAGAGCTCCGAGACAGGATTGTGTCGAGGTTCAGATCTGGGGAATGGTACCAAAAAATGTCTCAAGAACATAGTGGCCTCCATTCTTAAATGTAAGACGTTTGTAACCACTAACACTCTTCCAAGAGCTGGCTGTACGGCCAAACTGAGCAATCGGGGGAGAAGGGCCTTGGTCAGGGAGGTGACCAAGAACCCGAAGGTCACTCTGACAGAGATCCAGAGTTCCTCTGTGGAGATGGGAGAACCTTCCAGAAGGACAACCATCTCTGCAGCACTCCACCAATCAGGCCTTTATGGTAGAGTGGCCAGATGGAAGCCACTCCTCAGAAAAAGGCACATGACAGCCCGCTTGGAGTTTGCCAAAAGGCACCTGAAGTCTCTCAGACCATGAGAAACAAGATTTTCTGGTCTGATGAAACCAAGATTGAAGTCTTTGGCCTGAATGCCAAGCGTCACGTCTGGAGGAAACCTGGCACCCTCCCTAAGGTGAAGCATGGTGGTGGCGGCATTATGCTGTGGGGATATTTTTCAGTGGTAGGGACTGGGAGACTAGTCAGGATCGAGGGAACGATGAACGGAGCAAAGTACAGAGCGATCCTTGATGAAAACCTGCTCCAGACCTCAGACTGGGGTGAAGGTTCACCTTCCAACAGGACAACGACCCGAAGCACACATCCAAGACAACACAGGAGTGGCTTTTGGACAAGTCTCTGAATGTCCTTGAGTGGCCAAGCCAGAGCCTGGACTTAAACCCGATTTAACATCTCTGGAGAGACCTGAAAATAGCTGTGCAGCGACGCTCCCCATCCAACCCGAAAGAGCTTGGGAGGATCTGCATTGAAGAATGGGAGAAACTCCCCAAATACAGGTGTGCCAAGCTTGTAGCTTCATACCCAAGAAGACTCAAGGCTGTGATCGCTGCCAAAGGTGCTTCAACAAAGTACTGAGTAAAGGGTCTGAATACTCCCTGATCCTCTCAAAAAGATGAGTTTGTCTCGCTGTGTCCAGTCCAGGTGGTGCTTGTACAGGCAGACCATCTATAGGAGGAAGGATGTCAGCGTTGCTCAGCAGCCTGGTCCCGACTGAGTCCTAACGGCCCTTATACGACAACAACATCATCTAACGTCAGCTAGACACAGATCATAAACGTGATGTTACCTAATGAGTCAGCCATCTAACATCAGCTAGCTAGCTAACAGTAAGCTTTAACTTGGAATGAAAACATTTCTGACAACATTAGAAACGTATAATATCTGAATCTGTAGCTAGATTCTTACCTGTATACATGGATGAAAAGCTTCACGGCAGCCTGCAACCCCTTTTCATTAAACAAGACGTCCTGTATCGTTTCTGTTTTGTTTTGTACAGGTTCGTTGTGTCAAGTCAGTCTGGTTCACACTGACCGTGTCCAATGCCATGAGAATCGTCTGAAGCTTTAGCTCTGACCATTTTACTCTCCCTAGCAGAGCTGGTTAGGCTGTTTTCATGTTAGCGTTGGTGACTGTAACTGTGCTCCTGGCAACAATTGAATTACTCTTTATCAACCGGTGTTGAGCGTTCGTAAATTCATCCGTTATTCTGCGCTCTGGTAGATTCAGAGAAGAAGAGTGCTCTGAAACAGTTGTTGCAGTGACGTTCTATTTAAATGGATACTTGCATAGTGGAGTCTTTTTAATATGTTTTAATACGCGATACATTATAATAAGCAGCGTTTAAACAGGAATACCCTACCACATAATGACCAGCTCAAATAGACAGAAGCGTGCTATACGGCAAACCAATCCAAACTCAACTCTCGGCATGTCCAGCCCACTCATTATCTCAACCAATCATGGTTAGCGGGAAGGTTGCTAACTTTTTCAACTTAACCCTTTTATTCGTATTTATACGTTTGTTATTAAGGCACATGAACGTTAACTTGTTTGAGAAGGCATTACTGTCAAAAAACGTTTAAACGGCTCTCCTGTGAAGTAGTGACAAATGCCTAGTTTCCTGAAACGGGTCACAAATGTGGTATTTCAGTTCAAAAGTTGTATAAATTTGCAAAAATTAATAAAAACCTGTTTTTGCCTTGTCATTATGGGGTATTGTGTGTAGATTGATGGTGAAGCCCCAAAATTGCCCTCGCTAGAAGCCTGTGTTTCAGACATAAGGAAGTGGATGGCTGCAAACTTTCTACTTTTAAACTCGGACAAAACAGAGATGCTTGTTCTAGGTCCCAAGAAACAAAGAGATCTTCTGTTGAATCTGACAATTAATCTGGATGGTTGTACAGTCGTCTCAAATAAAACTGTGAAGGACCTCGGCGTTACTCTGGACCCTGATCTCTCTTTTGAAGAACATATCAAGACTGTTTCAAGGACAGCTTTTTTCCATCTACATAACATTGCAAAAATCAGAAACTTTCTGTCCAAAAATGACGCAGAAAAATTAATCCATGCCTTTGTTACTTCTAGGTTGGACTACTGCAATGCTCTACTTTCCGGCTACCAGGATAAAGCACTAAATAAACTTCAGTTAGTGCTAAATACGGCTGCTAGAATCCTGACTAGAACCCAAAAATGTGATCATATTACTCCAGTGCTAGCCTCCCTACACTGGCTTCCTGTTAAGGCAAGGGCTGATTTCAAGGTTTTACTGCTAACCTACAAAGCATTACATGGGCTTGCTCCTACCTATCTTTCCGATTTGGTCCTGCCGTACATACCTACACGTACGCTACGGTCACAAGACGCGGGCCTCCTAATTGTTCCTAGAAATTCTAAGCAAACAGCTGGAGGCAGGGCTTTCTCCTATAGAGCTCAATTTTTATGGAATAGTCTGCCTACCCATGTGAGAGACGCCGACTCAGTCTCAACCTTTAAATCAAATCAAATCAAATTTATTTATATAGCCCTTCGTACATCAGCTGAAATCTCAAAGTGCTGTACAGAAACCCAGCCTAAAACCCCAAACAGCAAGCAATGCATGTGAAAGAAGCACGGTGGCTGGGAAAAACTCCCTAGGAAAAACTCCTGAGAAAGGCCAAAAACCTAGGAAGAAACCTAGAGAGGAACCAGGCTATGAGGGGTGGCCAGTCCTCTTCTGGCTGTGCCGGGTGGATATTATAACAGAACATGGTCAAGATGTTAAAATGTTCGTAAATGACCAGCATGGTCAAATAATAATAATCATAGTAGTTGTCGAGGGTGCAACAAGCACGTCCGGTGAACAGGTCAGGGTTCCGTAGCCGCAGGCAGAACAGTTAAGTCTTTACTGAAGACACATCTCTTCAGTAGGTCATATGATTGAGTGTAGTCTGGCCCAGGGGTGTGAAGGTGAACGGAAAGGCTGGAGCAACGAACCGCCCTTGCTGTCTCTGCCTGACCGGTTTCCCCTCTTTCCACTGGGATTCTCTGCCTCTACCCCTATTACAGGGGCTGAGTCACTGGCTTACTGGTGTTCTTCCATGTCGTCCCTGGGAGGGGTGCGTCACTTGAGTGGGATGAGTCACTGACGTGGTCTTCCTGTCTGGGTTGGCACCCCCCCTTGGGTTGTGCCGTGGTGGAGATCTTTGTGGGCTATACTCGGCCTTGTCCCGGGATGGTAAGTTGGTGGTTGGAGATATCCCTCCAGTGGTGTGGAGGCTGTGCTTTGGCAAAGTGAGTGTGGTTATATCCTACCTGTTTGGCCCTGTCCGGGGGTTTCATCGGATGGGGCCACAGTGTCTCCTGACCCCTCCTGTCTCAGCCTCCAGTATTTATGCTGCAGTAGTTTATGTGTCGGGGGGCTAGGGTCAGTCTGTCACATCTGGAGTATTTCTCTTGTCTTTTCCGGTGTCCTGTGTGAATTTAAATATGCTCTCTCTAATTCTCTCTTTTTCTCTTTCTTTCTGTCTCTCTCTCGGAGGACCTGAGCCCTAGGACCATGCCTCAGGACTACCTGGCTTGATGACTCCTTGCTGTCCCCAGTTCACCTGGCTGTGCTGCTGCTCCAGTTCCAACTGTTCTGCCTGCAGCTATGGAACCCTGACCTGTTCACCGGACGTGCTACCTGTCCCAGACCTGCTGTCCCAGACCTGCTGGAACCCTGACCTGTTCACCGGATGTGCTAACTGTCCCAGACCTGCTGTTTTCAACTCTCTAGAGACAGCAGGAGCGGTAGAGATACTCTCAAAGATCGGCTATGAAAAAGCCAACTGACACTTACTCTTGTGTTACTGACTGTTGCACCCTCGACAACTACTATGATTATTATTATTTGACCATGCTGGTCATTTATGAACATTTGAACATCTTGGCCATGTGCTGTTATAATCTCCACCCGGCACAGCCAGAAGAGGACTGGCCACCCCTCATAGCCTGGTTCCTCTCTAGGTTTCTTCCTAGGTTTTGGCCTTTCTAGGGAGTTTTTCCTTGCCACCGTGCTTCTACACCTGCATTGCTTGCTGTTTGGGGTTTTAGGCTGGGTTTCTGTACAGCACTTTGAGATATCAGCTGATGTAAGAAGGGCTATATAAATACATTTGATTTGATTTGATTGATGAAGGAAAAAACTAACAATTTATTAAATTTTAGAATAAATCTGTAACCTAACAGAAAGGGGTATGAATACTTTCCGAAGGTACTATACACCTGGATTCACCTGGTCAGCATATGTCATGGAAAGAGCAGGTGTCCCTAATGCTTTGTATATACTCAGTGTGTATATATCAGTGCAATGAGATTATGTCAACGTGTAACAACATTGCATATGTACAACGAGATCATATGTCAGGTGTGTGTTTAGGTGTGTGTGTGTCTGTTTTTATGTGTGGGTGTGTTTCTGTGTGTGTGTGGGTGGGTGGGTGGGTGGGTGGGTGTGTGGGTGTGTGTGTGTGTGTGAGTGTGTGGGTGGATGTGTGTGTGTGCACATGGTTTTGTTTGAGTGTGTGGGTAAGTGTCTGAGTGTATGACATGTTATTTGATGTGCATACATCAGGTGTTGTGTGTGTGTGGATGTACAGAAATGAAACCAAACACAATTAGAGGGGAAAAGTCCCAGTTCTGCCCTGCAGGTGTTGTTTGGAGTATTTCGGCGGACACCTAAAATACTTTAGAGGAATTCTAACAGAAATGTCTCAATGTGTCCTGTTTTACCCATTAGCTGAAGTTAGGATCAGAGATACAGTAGGTCCCTATTTCTAATTCTACTACCGTACGGTAGTATTGGGGTGAGAATAGAATCTAGTTCTGCTACCGTACAGTAGTTTTGGGGGGACAATAGAATCTAACATATTTAACCATTTTTTTTATTTTTTATTGCTGAGTTTGGATTTGATAAATACACTTCTATTTATTTGAGTGCCTTTGTAGCCAGGCTGAAACTCCCTGATTAACTTATCTCATGAAATTATCTGGTACAGTTCCACTGTAGGTAAACTGGTACCGGTTTCTCTGGGATCTGGTAAACTGGTTCCGGTTTCCCTGGGATCTGGTAAACTGGTACCGGTTTCCCTGGGACCTGGTAAACTGGTACCGGTTTCTCTGGGATCTGGTAAACTGGTTCCGGTTTCCCTGGTAAACTGGTACCGGTTTCCCTGGTAAACTGGTACCGGTTTCTCTGGGATCTGGTAAACTGGTACCGGTTTCCCTGGGATCTGGTAAACTGGTACCGGTTTCTCTGGGATCTGGTAAACTGGTACCGGTTTCTCTGGGATCTGGTAAACTGGTTCCGGTTTCCCTGGGATCTGGTAAACTGGTACCAGTTTCTCTGGGATCTGGTAAACTGGTTCCGGTTTCCCTGGGATCTGGTAAACTGGTACCGGTTTCCCTGGGATCTGGTAAACTGGTTCCGGTTTCCCTGGGATCTGGTAAACTGGTTCCGGTTTCCCTGGGATCTGGTAAACTGGTTCCGGTTTCCCTGGGATCTGGTAAACTGGTACCGGTTTCTCTGGGGTCTGGTAAACTGGTACCGGTTTCGCTGGGGTCTGGTAAACTGGTACCGGTTTCCCTGGGATCTGGTAAACTAGTACCGGTTTCCCTGGGATCTGGTAAACTGGTACCGGTTTCCCTGGGATCTGGTTCCGGTTTCACTGGAATCTGGTATCGGTTTCCCTGGGATCTGGTTTCGGTTTCCCTGGGATCTGGTTTTCTGAAAGATCATGATAGAAAATACTTCAAAGTTTACTGTTAGTGCACATCTTTGGCAGTACTGCTCTCGAAGGGACAGGCTCTGTTTTAATCCTTGTTTTGTGGGTAATAACAGAACTAAGTCATCAGCATACAACAGGCACCTGTGTATCATGAAGGGTGCGGCCAGGAGCTACAGATTGCTCCAAACAATGTTCATCAGATGCCAGAGCTCGCCAGCTCGTAGTCCTAAAAACTGGAAATGTACTTACCTCTGGTTCATTCAAGCATTCCTATTGGCAAAATTAATAGGGATAGAGTAGGGTTTGGAATAAATGCCAAAAATAAGGTCTGAGTTTACCACAAGCTGAGGAGATCTTATGTTTTGTTCTATGAGATAATATCAATCACTAAGCATTACCTTTATGAATTATGAAACCTTTGTTTTGTTTATTGTAACGGGCAGGCAAATGACAGGTCAAGGCAGGCAGGGGTCGATAATCCAGAGTAGAGGCCAAGGTACAGGACGGCGGGCAGGCTCAGGGTCAGGCAGAGTGGTCAGGCGGGCAGGTACAGGGTCAGGACATGCATGGGTTAAAAAAAAGAAGAGAAACTGGAAAAAGCAGGAGCTGAGACAAAGCTGGTAGACAAACAAGACGAACTGGCAACAGACAAACAGAAAACACAGGTATAAATACCCAGGGGATAACGGGGAAGATGGGTGACACCTGGAGGGGGGTGGAGACAGTCAGAAAGACAGGTGAAACAGATCAGGGCGAGACAGTACCCCCCCCCCCTTTAGAGATCCAATTGGTTTCTCTGGGCAGAGTGCTGGTCTCTCTGGGTGGAGTGCTGGTCTCTCTAGGAGGAGTACTGGTCTCCCTGGGTGGAGTGCCGGTCTCTCTGGGTGGAGTGCTGGTCTCTCTGTGCAGAGTGCTGGTCTCTCTAGGAGGAGTACTGGTCTCTCTAGGAGGAGGAGTGCTTGTCTCTCTGGGTGGAGTGCTGGTCTCTCTGGGAGGAGTGCTGGTCTCTCTAGGAGGAGGAGTGCTGGTCTCTCTGAGTGGAGTGCTGGTCTCTCTGGGTGGAGTGCTGGTCTCTCTGGGTGGAGTGCTGGTCTCTCTGGGTGGAGTGCTGGTCTCTCTAGGAGGAGTGCTGGTCTCTTTGGGAGGAGTGCTGGTCTCTCTGGGTGGAGTGCTGGTCTCTCTGGGAGGAGTGCTGGTCTCTCTAGGAGGAGTGCTGGTCTCTCTAGGAGGAGTGCTGGTCTCTTTGGGAGGAGTGCTGGTCTCTCTGGGAGGAGTGCTGGTCTCTCTGGGTGGAGTGCTGGTCTCTTTGGGAGGAGTGCTGGTCTCTCTAGGAGGAGGAGTGCTGGTCTTTCTGGGTTTAGTGCTGGTCTCTGTGGGAGGAGTGCTGGTCTCTCTGGCTGGGAGGCTGAGGTGTTTTTATTAGCTGTAATCCCATAGGCCGGATGCGCCTGGTCTTTCTTCCTGTATTGGCTGTGTACTTTAGCAACCTTGCAAAGACATTTTTAGAACCCACCTGTTTAGGTGAACGTGGGCTTGGATGGGGTGAAGGTCATAAATGTCTTTATGGTTCACCAAAAATACGTTTGGCCTAAAATAATATTTAATGGCACATTTCACAGCGGGAGAATAATTATTGCAGCTTGGTAGCTCTATGTGGCCCTAATGGGTCAAACATCAGCTCATGTTCTTCGGGTTGTTTGTTCCAGTGAATATTGTGACCCGTATATAACACGGCAGATTTGGATACTGATAAGCTCCTAAATTGGAATGCAGTGGCTGTACAGTAACATGCTATACGTCAGAGCTCAGGTTCTCCGCTTCACAGCTCCGTATGGGGTTTGACGAACATCTGTGCTGAATTAGAGCACCGCACACGACAAGAAGTTGACCCCATCCCTACCGCTAATTGGGCAACTTTTGCTCAAGTGTGGAAGATTATGTAAATTTCGACGACTCTGTATTTTGAAAGATGAGACGGTTTAAGATGTATTGTGTATATACTGCTTTATAGCAAGCCAAACACCTGTGAGTCCAAATGTGCATTTTCACATGTAAATATCATTAAACTCCTGTCATATACAGCGTCAACGTTTATGATCACCATGTTTGATGTACTGTTACCAGACGACTTGTCGTCATACCCTGGGTTGTTCTGAACAGAATGAGAGTATGTTTGATGTATTGTGAAAACAATTTGCTGCGGACCACAAATCTGTATGCACTCATGACTCCATTCTACACACCAACATGACAATATGCTTCTCTGAATTGCCTTGTGAAAGCCAAACACTGTAAGGTCATGTTTTATAACTTAACTGGTCATGTTGGCAACAGAACAGGCTTTCAAATGATGTCCACCTGACCCAGGTTGCTATTTATAATGACAGTGTTTGGTTTACCTAAACAACAGTAAATTGTTTAGGGAGGAAGGGCTGTGTTCCAACCAAAACAACAACAAGTGTGTTTGCTGTAGTTCCTCGAACGGTCCAGCTAGGAGAGCTCAAACAAGCACCTTATAGCTGAAGACTCTTCTTTAAGTCATAAAAATGCATTGAAATTACTTAGGAACTTTGCACAGTTTGGAGAGGTTCGGTCACATGGAAACACCAGTTAGACCAGTCATTTATTTTTCTTATGTTGCACATACCCCACATTTTCCAGGAATATTCTTATCATGTTACTGAATGTATCCAGATTTGCTTTATTTACAAATACTGTGAAAACCACAATAAATGTAAAATGCAGATAAAATCAGTCTTGTGTCAGGTGAAATGTTGTGTCCTCAACTTGAATCTAAGAATTTCCCCCTAAAACTGTTACCTTTTAATTGCTACCGTGGTCATGTATAAGCTTTCCATATTCCTTCAGGAAGAAACATTTCAATTTAGCCCTATCCATACAGGCCAATTCTGTAACGCGTATGTTAAGAACCGCGAAGCAAGTACAGGGAGTGTATTTAATAATTACATGAACATGGAACAAAACAAGAAACACGAGTAGCGTACAGAAATGAAACCGAGGAACTGAAACAATAACTGTGCAGGGAAAGAACCAAAGGGAGTGCCATATGTAGGGAAGGTAATCAGGCAGGTGATGGAGTCCAGGTGAGTCTGATGAGGTGCTGATATACATAACGATGGTGACAGGTGTGTGTAATAATGAGCAGCCTGACAACCTCGAGCGCCAGAGAGGGAGTATACGTGACAGTACCCCCTCCTTGACTTGCGGCTCCAGCAGCAGGATGCCGACCAGAGGGACGATCCCGGGGACCAGGCCGATCGCTTCTGCTGAGGTACGGGAAACTGATGAGCCGGCTGAGGCGCGGGAGCCTGACGAGCCAACCGAGTCTTGAGAACCTGACGAACCGACTGAAGCATGGGGGGTTGACGAGGCGGCTGAGGCATGGGGGGTTGACGAGGCTGCTGAGGCATGGGGGGCCTGATGAACCGGCTGAGGCATCCTCGGTAGACTCAGCAACGGGCGCTTGATGGGGCAACCGGTTCTTATAAACCTGATGAGACAGTTGAGGCATCCCCAGTCTCTACGTCACCTACACTAACAAAAGTCTGAAAACTCCCCTTTGGTGAGGCGTTATTCTGTAACGTGTACGCTAAGAATCAGGAAGCAAGTACAGGGAGCGTATTTAATAAATATACGACCATTGAACAAAACAAGAAACACAAGTAGCGTACAGACATGGAACAGAGACAATAACGCTGCGGGAAAGAATCAAAGGGAATGACAGTTATAGGGAAGGTAATCAGGCAGGTGATGGAGTCCAGGTGAGTCTGATGAGGTGCTGATGCGCGTAACGATGGTGACAGGAATGCATGATAATGAGCAGCCAGACGACCTCGAGCGCCAGAGAGGGAGTAAACGTGACAAATTCCCACAAGTGTAAGGGGTTAACATGTATTCTGAAATTATTTGGGGGGGGTACTCTGGGTCATGGGGCACCATGTTTTTTTTACCTTCGTGCCAGGTAGTAGTTACTGTATCTTTCCCATAAATGTTTTCCATTGGAGTCACATAGAATGACTCTGTCTCTGTCTCTGTCTCCATCTCTGTTTCTATTTCTGTCTCTGTTTCTGTCTTTGTCTATGTTTCCCTTCGATAAAAGGAAATACAGTGCCGCCGATGCGGGTCACCATCGGAGCGATGGACTGTAAGCTTTCGTCCTTCGTGGCCGACGTAAGACATTTAAGCGAGTTAACCCTCACAAGGCTGCCGGCCCAGACGGCATCCCTAGCTACGTCCTCAGAGCAAGCGCAGACCAGTTGGCTGGAGTGTTTATGGACATATTCAATCTTTCCCTATCCCAGTCTGCTGTCCCCACTTGCTTCAAGATGTCCACCATTATTCCTGTACCAAGAAAGCGAAGATAACAACTAAATGACTATCGCCCCGTAGCACTCACTTCTTTCATCATGAAGTGTTTTGAGAGACTAGTTAAGGATCATATCACCTCTACCTTACCTGACAACCTAGACCCACTCCAATTTGCATACCAATCCAATCGATCCACGGATGATGCAATCGCCATCGCACTGCACACTGCCCTTTCTCACCTGGACAAAAGGAACACCTATGTGAGAATGCTGTTCATTGACTACAGCTCAGCCTTCAACGCCGTAGTGCCCTCCAAGCTCATCATTAAGCTCGGGGCCCTGGGTCTGAACCCTGTGAAACTGGAACCTGGACTTTTTAAAATTTGTTTTAAATTAAGCTTCATTTAACTAGACAAGTCAGTTAAGAACAAATTCTTATTTACTGGTTGTGATACAGCCTGGAATCAAACCAGGGTCTGTAGTGACACCTCTAGCACTGAGATGCAGTGCCTTAGACTGCTGTGCCACTTGGGAGCCCACTCGGGACTTCCTGAGGTGTTGCTCTCAGGTGGTGACGGTAGGCAACAACACTTCCACTACACTGATCCTCAACACAGGGTGCGTGCTCAGCCCCCTCCTGTACTCCCTGTTCACCCATGACTGTGGCCTCGCACGTCTCCAAATATAGTGTTGAACACTGAACTGTAGTCAGTGAACAGCATTCTCAAGTACAGTAGATGTTCCTCTTGTCCAGATGTGTTAGGGGCTGTGTGAATAGTGATGGAAATGGCATCTTCCATGGATCTGTTGGAGCGGTAGGTAAATTGGAGTGGGTCCAGTGTGCCTGGCATGCTGGCCTTGATGTGGGCCATGACCAGCCTCTCGAAGCACTTCATGATGGGAGTGCGATGGGGCGATAGTCATTCGGGCATGTCACCTTGTTTTTCTTGGGCACTGGGACAACGGTGATTTCCAGGAATCAGTGATTGGATTGTCTCGAACCAGTCAGAGTATCAAAGCTAATGACGAATTTTCAAATTGACTCTTTACCCACTTGTGTTCTGTCTCTGGCCCAACTGATCAGTTTCTGGGAACAATCAGAAGGTCTAGAATGGAGAAGAAACTAACGGAGAAGAAACTAACGTCCTTGGGCGTGACGTAGCTTTATGCCCGAACAAGGAGTTTGGGTAGCAAGGCAAAGGGACAAGTTGTAGATGTCTGAGAAGATGCCCGCCAGCTGGTCAGCACACACTCTGAGTATGCGGCCGGGGATGCCATCTGGGCCGGCGGCTTTGTGAATATTCACTTATTTGAGATTTTTCCTCACGTCAGCTTCAGAGAGCGAAAGCACCTGGTCATCCCGAGTAGCAAGAGTTTTCTTAAATGGCTCAGTATTGTTTGCCTCGAAGTGAGCATGGATTGTCTTAAACTCATCTGGGAGTGAGGATTTGGTGGGCACCACACAGCTGCATTTGCCTTTGTATTCTGTGATAATCTGTAGTCCATGCCACATGCGACACGAGTCTGAGTTGTCCAACATTAATTCAAGTTAGAGTCTGTATTGTCTTTGCATCTATAATGGATTTGCACCTGCTTGCCTTGTACGCGTTGTGCGCCACTGAGTCAACTACACAGATCCTCAACACAGGGTGCGTGCTCAGCCCCCTCCTGTACTCCCTGTTCACCCACGACTGTGTGGCCAGGCACGGCTCCAACACCATCATCAAGTTTGCAGATGACACAACGGTGGTATGCCTGATCACCGGCGACAACGAGACAGCCTATAGGGAGGAGGTCAGAGACCTGGCTGTGTGGTGCCAGGACAACAACCTCTCCCTCAAAATAAACTCTCAATGGTCAGTCACTCCATTGGAGCCTCTTCTCTGAATGGTCAGTCACTCCATTGGAGCCTCTTCTCTGAATGGTCAGTCACTACATTGGATCCTCTTCTCTGAATGGTCAGTCACTACATTGGATCCTCTTCTCTGAATGGTCAGTCACTACATTGGATCCTCTTCTCTGAATGGTCAGTCACTACATTGGATCCTCTTCTCTGAATGGTCAGTCACTACATTGGATCCTCTTCTCTGAATGGTCAGTCACTACATTGGATCCTCTTCTCTGAATGGTCAGTCACTACATTGGATCCTCTTCTCTGGTACTGGTCCTCCATTGCCAGGAATATAGCACCCATCTTGGCAGTGGTCAGGAGCAGTCCTTGAACAGGCCCTGAACTTCCTCTTCTACGTCTTGACAAATCATGCATTCTTTGGTGTAATATTTCCAAACAGATTATTTGAAGCCAGCCAGCCAGCCAGCCAGCCAGCCAGCCAGCCAGCCAGCCAGCCAGCCAGCCAGCCAGCTAGCTATGAAGCTAAAACATATACTTTTCACCAGGATCCTGCAACAACTGAGAGTCAAGACCACAGGATATAGTGATCAAACCCTGGAGCAGCCAAAACACAAAACACTTATTCAAAAATGCACCAAAAAAACCCACTTACAAATAATAACTTATGTACAATATTTACAGAGCTCTCTGATTAGGATACATCACGGCACCATGGCAACCACAGAGCCCAGTCAAGAAAAGATCCACCCATGGAGAAGTGGAGGACATCTGTCCATTTTATTCAGAATGGGATTCTAAATATCCACCAATGGAGTAGTTGAGGACATCTGTCCATGGAGTAGTTGAGGACATCTGTCCATTTAATTTATTCAGAATGGGATTCTAAATATCCACCAATGGAGTAGTTGAGGACATTTGTCCATGGAGTAGTGGAGGACATCTGTCCATGGAGTAGTGGAGGACATCTGTCCATGGAGTAGTGGAGGACATCTGTCCATGGAGTAGTGGAGGACATCTGTCCATGGAGTAGTGGAGGACATCTGTCTATGGAGTAGTGGAGGACATCTGTCCATGGAGTAGTGGAGGACATCTGTCCATGGAGTAGTGGAGGACATCTGTCCATGGAGTAGTTGAAGACATCTGTCCATGGAGTAGTGGAGGACATTTACATTTACATTTACATTTAAGTCATTTAGCAGACGCTCTTATCCAGAGCGACTTACTTACAAATTGTCCATGGAGTAGTGGAGGACATTTGTCCACTGAGAAGTTGAAGACATTTGTCCATTTAAATTGCCTTTTTTTTTGTTGCCAGATTTATTTTTCAGCTTTAAATCCCATGTATCATTATTATTATGGATAGGTGTGTTTAGTTTAATCCGAAAGTATTTCAAATTCATTGTGATGCTCAACAAAGTCACTTGTAGATGATTTAAACCCGATGTGCGAAAAAAGGTAATATCGGTAAGACTTGGATGGGATTTTTGCGACAAATGCTCAAACTTTACCATTTAGAAATCAAAACATGGATTGCTGTCAAACGTTGTCCATAGACTTCCGCAAATGTTTTCAATGATTTTCTTCATAATGCAGCCCCTTTGATTAAACACTATTAACCTATATCTACCCAATAATGTCCTCGGTCACCTTGATCAAAAGGATGCCGTCCTGCTTGTCGTTTCATTCATAATTCATGTTGTGGGCACACCCAAAGAGTCGGGTTGTGACGCGTCTGGTACTCAGTGTTTATGTCTGTCTACGCGCTGATAGGAGGAGAGAGAGGACAGAAAGAGAGGAGAGAGAGAGAGAGAGAGAGAGAGAGAGAGAGAGAGAGGGGTTGCCTGCCAGGGGCGGGGGTAGTGCTCGCATGTTTATAAACCACAGCTCTCGCGCCGTGGGAGTGAACACCAATTGGAGAGAATCAGACAGAGTGAGAAGAGCAGACAGACAGGGAGAGAGAGAGAGAGAGAGAGGAGACGGAGGAGGGGAAGCCGTGGTGGTGGCAGGCTAACAGGGGCTCGCGGAGGGGGAACAGCTGGTGCCCCTGCATGTGTCTCCGTCCGTCTATCTCGGCGCGCACATGGACGACCACCTCAGTCTCCTTCAATCCCCGCCGCCTTCCATTACCAAAACCCACCAGGACCACCCCGACCTCCGAGACCGCGACACCCTCGTAAACCACGGATACACTGAGACAGACGTCGACGTGATGACGGTGGTGGCGTGCGGAGGTGACAACATGTTGGAGGAGTTGGTGACTCTACCAGGTCACCACTCTCTGGACCGGTATGAACGGAACCAACCGGACCACGAGTGCTGCGAGCGCGTAGTCGTCAACATCTCCGGGTTGCGCTTTGAGACGCAGCTTAAAACCCTCTCCCAGTTCCCTGAGACCCTGCTGGGGGACCCCAAGAAGAGAATGAGGTAACTATAGTACTTTAGTAATACTGGTTAAACTGTGTCTGTATGTTAAACCCAAGAAGAGAATGAGAACTTTAGTACTTCTATACGGTGACAAGATAAAGTATGTGAACCCTTTGGAAATACCTGGATTTCTGCATAAATTGGTCATATTTTATCTGATCTTCATTTAAGTCACAACAATAGACAAACACAGTCTTCTTAAACTAGTAACACAAAAACAATTATATGTTTCATGTATTTATTTAATACACCAGGTAAACATTCACAGTGCAGGGTGGGAAAAGTATGTGAACCCTTGGATTTAATAACTGGTTGGCCCTCCTTTGGCAGCAATAACCTCAACCAAACGTTTTCTGTAGTTGCAGATCAGACCTGCGCAACGGTCAGGAGGAATTTTGGACCATTCCTCTTTACAAAACTGTTTCAGTTCAGCAATATTGTTGGGATGTCTGGTGTGAACTTCTCTCTTGAGGTCATGCCACAGCATCTCAATCGGGTTGAGGTCAGGACTCTGACTGGGCCACTCCAGAAGGCGTATTTTCTTCTGTTGAAGCCATTTTGTTGTTGATTTACTTCTGTGTTTCGTGTCGTTGTCCTGTTGCGTCACCCAACATCTGTTGAGCTTCAATTGGCGGACAGATAGCCTTATATTCTCTTGCAAAATGTCTCGATAAACTTGGGAATTCATTTTTCCGTTGATGATCGCAAGCTGTCCAGGCCCTGAGGCAGCAAAGCAACCCCAAACCATGATGCTCCCTCCACCATACTTTACAGTTGAGATGAAGTTTTGATGTTGGTGTGCTGTGCCTTTTTTTCTAAACACATAGTGTTGTGTTTTCCTTCTAAACAACTCAACTGTAGTTTCATCTGTCCACAGAATATTTCGCCAGCAGCACTGTGGAACATCCAGGTGCTCTTTTGCGAACTTCAGACATGCAGCGATGTTTTTTTTGGACAGCAGTGGCTTCTTCCGTGGTGTCCTCCCATGAACACCATTCTTGTTTAGTATTTTACGAGACAATTTGTCTTACCGTGAACGGATGAACATCAAGGCTTTTAGAGATACTTTTGTAACCCTTTCCAGCTTTATGCAAGTCAACAATTTTTAATCTTAGGTCTTCTGAGATCTCTTTTGTTCGAGGCATGGTTCACATCAGGCAATGCTTCTTTTGAATAGAAACTCAAATTTTGTGAGTGGTTTTTTTTATAGGGCAGGGCAACTTTATAGAGCAGGGCAACCAATATCTCCAATTTCGTCTCATTGATTGGACTCCAGGTTAGCTGACTCCTGACTCCAAATTAGCTTTTGGAGAAGTCATTAGCCTAGGGTGTTCACATACTTTTTCCAACCTACACTGTGAATATTTAAATGATGTATTCAATATAGACAAGAAAAATATAATATTAGTTATTTGTTTATTAAGCTGTTTAACTGTGTTTGTTGTGACTTAGATGAAGATCAGATACAATTTGATGACCAACTTATGTAGAAATGCAGATAAAGGGTTCACATACTGTTTCTTCCACTGTAGGTTATTATACGCTTGTAGTGGACAGTAATATTTGACTTGTGTGTGTGTGTGTGTGTGTGTGTGTATACAGTTTATATGATATTATAAATACCTCACATGTGACTCATAATGAGACTAAGCAATTTGCCTATTAACATATTAATCTGACTCCATAAAGTTATTTAAAATATACAAGCAAAGCATTAGGCAAGGAGTTGACGTTGACTAGCATTAGAATTAGTCTGAGAATTGTCTATATCAAAGGCAGATATTTAATTAACTTTTGTACAACGAATGGATTCACATACATGGCATAAAGCTTAAGTTACAAAGCATTAACAGACATTACTAAGGTGTTATTCCAAGCATATAGATCCTAAGGTAAACATACAGAACAAAGCATGAACAAAGAGATGCTTACTGGACCTAGAAGTCTAGGAAATGAGAATTGATCATACAAGACCAATGTAAATAAGACAGAATTCCTAAGAGGACCATAAATCCTTTTTGCATATAGTAATTCAGAGTTCACCCTATACAGATACAAGTAACCACAGAGATCACTCAATCACATACAGTTGAAGTCGGAAGTTTACATACACTTAGGTTGGTGTCATTAACTCGTTTTTCAACCACTCCACAAATTTCTTGTTAACAAACTACTGTTTTGGCAAGTCGGTTAGGACATCTACTTTGTGCATGACACAAGTCATTTTTCCAACAATTGTTTACAGACAGATTATTTCACTTATAATTCACTGTATCACAATTCCAGTGGGTCAGAAGTTTACATACACTAAGTTGACTGTGCCTTTAAACAGCTTGGAAAATTCCAGAAAAGGATGTCATGGCTTTAGAAGCTTCTGATAGGCTAATTGACATAATTTGAGTCAATTGGAGGTGTACCTGTGGATGTATTTCAAGGACTACCTTCAAACTCAGTGCCTCTTTGCTTGACATCATGGGAAAATCAAAATAAATCAGCCACAGAAAAACAATTGTAGATCTCCACAAGTCTGGTTAATCCTTGGGAGCAATTTCCAAACACCTGAAGGTACCACGTTCATCTGTACAAACAATAGTACGCAAGTATAAACACCATGGGATCATGCAGCCGTCATACCCCTCAGTAAGGAGACGTGTTCTGTCTCCTAGAGATGAACGTACTTTGGTGTGAAAAGTGAAAATCAATCCCAGAACAACAGCAAGGGACCTTGTGAAGATGCTGGAGGAAACAGGTACAAAAATATCTATATCCACAGTAAAACAAGTCCTATATCGACTTAACCTGAAAGGCCGCTCAGCAAGCCACTGCTCCAAAACTGCCATAACCAAGCCAGACTACGGTTTGCAACGGCACATGGGGACAAAGATCATACTTTTTGGAGAAATGTCCTCTTGTCTGATGAAACAAAAATAGGACTGTTTGGCCATAATGACCATCGATATGTTTGGAGGAAAAAGGGTGAGGCTTCCAAGCCGAAGAACACCATCCCAACCGTGAAGCACGGGGGTGGCAGCATCAAGTTGCGGGGGTGCTTTGCTGCAGGAGGGACTGGTGCACTTCACAAAATAGATGGCACCATGAGGAGGAAAATTATGTGGATATATTGAAGCAACATCTCAAGACATCAGTCAGGAAGTTAACCTCTCTGGTATCATTGGGAAGCTAGCGTCCCACCTCGACAACAGGCAGTGAAATTGCAGGGCGCCAAATTCAAACAACAGAAATCCCATAATTAAAATTCCTCAAACATACTATTACGTATTATACACCATTTTAAAGATAAACATCTTGTTAATCCAGCCGCTGTGTCAGATTTCAAAAAGGCTTTACGGCGAAAGCACACCATGCGATTATGTTAGGACAGCGCCTAGCCACAAAACACCATACAGACATTTTCCAGCCAAGGAGAGGACTCACAAAAGTCAGAAATAGCGATTAAATGAATCACTTACCTTTGATCTTCATCTGGTGGCACTCCCAGGACTCCTTACACAATAAATGTTAGTTTTGTTTGATAATGTCCCTCTTTATGTCCAAAAACCTCAGTTTTGTTCGCGCGTTTAGTTCAGTAATCCAAAGGCACAAAGCGCGCTCTCAACATCCAGACGAAAAGTCAAAAAAGTACAATAACAGTTCGTAGAAACATGTCAAACGATGTTTAAAATCAATCCTCAGGTTGTTTTTGTCATAAATAATCAATAATATTTCAACCGAACAAAAGCTTCGTCAATAGAAAAGGAGGAACAAGAAAGGCGCGCTCCCGATCAGGCGCTGGACTCATGTTTGGAAATTTCCACTGTCCACTCATTGAAAGTGCTGTATCTCCCTCATTTTTCAGAGTAAAAGCCTGAAACAATGCCTAAAGACTGGCCACATGTAGAAGAAGCCATAGAGATCGTGAACTGGGTCATAAGTCTTTGTACGGTGGATAGGCTTTCAATGGAAAAACAGCCTTTCAAAATAATAGTACTTCCTGGATGGATTTTCCTCAGGTTTTTGCCTGCCATATCAGTTCTGTTATACTCACAGACAGATTATTTTAACAGTTTTGGAAACGTTAGAGTGTTTTCTATCCAAATCTATCAATTATATGCATATCCTAGCTTCTGGGCCTGAGTAGCAGGCAGTTTAATTTGGGCATGCTTTTCATCCAAAATTCCAAATGCTGCCCCCTACCCTAGTGAAGTTAAAGCTTGGTCACAAATGGGTCTTCCAAATGGACAACGACCCCAAGCATACTTCCAAAGTTGTGGCAAAATGGCTTAAGGACAACAAAGTCAAGGTATTGGAGTGGCCATCACAAAGTCCTGACCTCAATCCTGTAGAAAATGTGTGGGCAGAACTGAAAAAGTGTGTGCGAGCAAGGAGGCCTACAAACCTGACTCAGTTACACCAGCTCTGTCAGGAGGAATGGGCCAAAATTCACCCAACTTATTGTGGGAAGCTTGTGGAAGGTTACCCGAAACGTTTGACCGAAGTTAAACAATTTAAAGGCAATGCTACCAAATACTAATTGAGTGTATGTAAACTTCTGACCCACTGGGAATGTGATGAAAGAAATAAAAGCTGAAAAAATATATCATTCTCTCTACTATTATTCTGACATTTCACATTCTTAAAATAAAGTGGGGATCCTAACTGACCTAAGACAGGGGATTTGTACTAGGATTAAATGTCAGGAATTGTAAAAAACTGAGTTTAAATGTATTTGACTAAGGTGTACGTAAACGTCCGACTTCAACTGTATATGTTAATGATGTGATGGTCCAACCACATTCAGACTGACTGAGTCACTTCTTGTTTTCATAAGAAACATTAATGGTGTTGAAAAATCCCAAATTGTTTGCATAGTCAACTTACACACAGCTCTGACACACACACTTACCCCACCAGACATGCCACCAGGGGTCTTTTCATACTCCCCAAATCCAGAACAAATTCAAGAAAACATACAACATTTTATAGAGTCATTATTGCATGGAACTTCCTTCCATCTCATATTGCTCAAATAAACCACAAACCTGGTTTCATAAAACAGATAAAGCAACACCTCACGGCACAACGCCTCTCCCTTATTTGACCCAGATAGTTTGTGTGTCTGCATTGATATGTAGGCTACATGTGCCTTTAATTTTTTTTATATAGTTCTGTCCTTGAGCTGTTCTTGTCTATTAATGTTCTGTATTATGTCATGCTTCATGTTTTGTGTGGACCCCAGGAAGTGTAGCAGCTGCTTTTGCAACAGCTAATGGGGATCATAATAAAATACCAAAATACTCCTTTATATCGCATAAAATCAGATATCAGGAAATATACTTATTTTATCGCATGAAATCAGATATCAGGATATATATATATAGATAAATCAGCCAGGTCACCTGTGATACAAGTCAGTATTCGATGTCCGTCCTGAGGATGTCAGGAGATGAAGTGGAAACCGACCACTCGGGGCAGCAGTGAGCGCTGTTACCTTCAAGTAGGTTTTGGCTAGGGCGTTGTGGGCTTAAGCATCTGCCTCTGGTTGCAAGTTCGAATCCAGCCAAAGAAAGGTGTTTGTGATATTTCTGTTTTAAGCCAAACCTTAACCCTTACCTTAACCACTCTGAGTTAATGTTTAACCTTAACCCTTACCTTAACCACTCTGAGTTAATGTTTAACCTTAACCCTTACCTTAACCACTCTGAGTTAATGTTTAACCTTAACCCTTACCTTAACCACTCTGAGTTAATGTTTAACCTTAACCCTTACCTTAACCACTCTGAGTTAATGTTTAACCTTAACCCTTACCTTAACCACTCTGAGTTAATGTTTAACCTTGAGATTTCTGAGTTAATGTCTAAACTTAGCCTTAAACACTTTGTTTGGTACAACATGTGGAACAACTTTGAAATGTAATGTTTGAGAAACATGGATGAACATCTAATTGTGATGTGAGACTGTGAGAGCTGGTTGAAATAAAGATATCCCCTGATATTGACCCTATTCTCCCAATTATGAGGTACTTCCCTGTGGCTCAGTTGGTAGAGCATGTTGTTTGCAATGCCAGCATGGTGTGCGCAACGCCAGGGTTGTGGGTTTGATTCCCACGGGGGGCCAGTACAAAAAAAAAATGCATGAAATGAAATGTATGCATTCACTGCTGTAAGTCGCTCTGGATAAGAGCATCTACTAAAATGTAAATGTACTTAACTGTTGACAATTTATTGTACTTTATGTTAACTCTAACCCTAAGACCAGGATGAGGTACAGAAGGACGTACTCTCTACTGGTTATCGTCTTGTCTTAACACATCATGCCCACTGCTGACAATTAATCAATTAACTATCAATATATCAATTATATCTCTGTCTGGCACTGTGTTTTTCTCTGTCTGCCTGCCTGTCACCCTGTCTGCCTCTCTGTCTCTATCTGTCTGCATGTATATTTGTCTGTCTGTCTGTCTGTCTGTCTGTCTGTCTGTCTGTCTGTCTGTCTGTCTGTCTGTCTGTCTGTCTGTCTGTCTGTCTGCCTCTCTGTCTCTATCTGTCTGCATGTATATTTGTCTGTCTGTCTGTCTGTCTGTCTGTCTGTCTGTCTGTCTGTCTGTCTGTCTGTCTGTCTGTCTGTCTGTCTGTCTGTCTGTCTGTGTGTGTCTGTGTTTCTGTCTGTCTGTCTGTCTGTCTGTCTGTCTGTCTGTCTGTCTGTCTGTCTGTCTGTTTGTGTCTGTCTGTCTGTCTGTCTGTCTGTCTGTCTGTCTGTCTGTTTGTGTCTGTCTGTCTGTCTGTCTGTCTGTCTGTCTGTCTGTCTGTCTGTCTGTCTGTCTCTATCTGTCTGCATGTATATTTGTCTGTCTGTCTGTCTGTCTGTCTGTCTGTCTGTCTGTCTGTCTGTCTGTCTGTCTGTCTGTCTGTCTGTCTGTCTGTCTGTCTGTCTGTCTGTCTGTCTGTCTGTCTGTCTGTCTGTCTGTCTGTCTGTAAATGAAGTATTACTACTTATGTATCTGCCTCCCTCTACCCCCTGCCCCTCTTTCTCCAGGTACTTTGACCCTCTGAGGAACGAGTATTTCTTTGACAGGAACCGGCCCAGTTTTGATGCCATCTTGTATTACTACCAGTCAGGCGGGCGTATCAGAAGACCCGTCAACGTGCCCATAGACATCTTCTCTGAGGAGATCCGTTTCTACGAGCTGGGAGAGGAGGCCATGGAGAAGTTCAGAGAAGATGAGGGTTTTATTAAGGAAGAGGAGAGACCACTACCTGACAATGAGCTGCAGAGGCAGGTATGGTTGTACGTGACAAAAGCCTATGCCGAAAAACACGTCAGAGTTTAGAAATGTTTGCTCCATTGAACATGCCGTAATAATAATAACAGCATCCTTTTTAATGATCAATTTACCAAAGAGAACCTTCTAGCGCTTTCCTTTCTTCTTCTGGTCATCCTGAGTGTCTCGGTTGGTAGAACCAGGCTCGTGGGTTGGATTCCAACGGGCGACCAGTCCGGGAAAATGTAGGCAGTTGCTCTGGATAAGTGCGTCTGATAAATTACGTAAATGTAAAATGTTGATGTTCCCTTGAGCAAGGAATTTAAAATACCGATGAAAACAGAATAATGTCCATCATGGGTGATCTAATACAGTATATATCCTCTTAAAGGTGTGTTTAATACAGTATATATCCTCTTAAAGGTGTGGTTAATACAGTATATATCCTCTTAAAGGTGTGGTTAATACAGTATATATCCTCTTAAAGGTGTGGTTAATACAGTATATCTCCTCTTAAAGGTGTGGTTAATACAGTATATCTCATCTTAAAGGTGTGGTTAATACAGTATATCTCATCTCATCTTAAAGGTGTGGTTAATACAGTATATCTCCACTCATCTTAAAGGTGTGGTTAATACAGTATATCTCATCTCATCTTAAAGGTGTGGTTAATACAGTATATCTCATCTTAAAGGTGTGGTTAATACAGTATATCTCCTCTTAAAGGTGTGGTTAATACAGTATATCTCATCTTAAAGGTGTGGTTAATACAGTATATCTCCTCTTAAAGGTGTGGTTAATGCAGTATATCTCCTCTTAAAGGTGTGGTTAATATAGTATATCTCATCTCTTCTTAAAGGTGTGGTTAATACAGTATATCTCCACTTAAAGGTGTGGTTAATACAGTATATCTCATCTTAAAGGTGTGGTTAATACAGTATATCTCCTCTTAAAGGTGTGGTTAATACAGTATATATCCTCTTAAAGGTGTGGTTAATACAGTATATCTCATCTTAAAGGTGTGGTTAATACAGTATATCTCCTCTTAAAGGTGTGGTTAATACAGTATATCTCCTCTTAAAGGTGTGGTTAATACAGTATATCTCATCTCATCTTAAAGGTGTGGTTAATACAGTATATCTCCACTCATCTTAAAGGTGTGGTTAATACAGTATATCTCCTCTTAAAGGTGTGGTTAATACAGTATATCTCCTCTTAAAGGTGTGGTTAATATAGTATATCTCATCTCTTCTTAAAGGTGTGGTTAATACAGTATATCTCCACTCATCTTAAAGGTGTGGTTAATACAGTATATCTCATCTCATCTTAAAGGTGTGGTTAATACAGTATATCTCATCTTAAAGGTGTGGTTAATACAGTATATCTCCTCTTAAAGGTGTGGTTAATACAGTATATCTCATCTTAAAGGTGTGGTTAATACAGTATATCTGTTCTCCTCTTCAAGGTGTGGTTGCTGTTTGAGTACCCTGAGAGCAGTGGTCCTGCGCGGGGGATAGCCATCGTCTCCGTCCTCGTCATCCTCATCTCCATCGTCATCTTCTGCCTGGAGACGTTACCGGAGTTCAGGGACGACCACAAGGAGCCAGTCCCGGTGGCTTCCGTTAACGGCACCGAACCGTACTTCTCCTCTCCGTTCTCCGACCCGTTCTTCGTGGTGGAGACGCTGTGCATCATCTGGTTCTCCTTTGAGCTGCTGGTCCGGTTCTTCGCTTGTCCCTCCAAGGCCACCTTCTCTAGGAACATCATGAACATTATAGATATCGTGGCCATAATACCGTATTTTATAACGCTGGGCACGGAGCTGGCGGAGCAGCAGGGGAACGGGCAGCAGGCCATGTCTCTCGCTATCCTCAGGGTCATCAGGCTGGTCAGAGTGTTTAGGATCTTCAAGCTGTCCAGACACTCCAAGGTACCTATTGTAGCACCATCTCTATATAGCACAAACCTCCAAAGATGTGTTCGATGTTCACTGTTGCCATCGCTCTCCCTGTCTGTGTGTGTGTGTGTACTGTCAAGCTGAAGCCGCGTTAAACCAAACCAATTGCCCTAATACAGTAAACTAGCTAGAGTGAGCTTTCTGTCTGTCTATGGTAGGTCTGAACTCTCTCTGTCTAACTATGGTAGGTCTGAACTCTCTCTCTCTGTCTGTCTATGGTAGGTCTGAACTCTCTCTGTCTAACTATGGTAGGTCTGAACTCTCTGTCTGTCTGTTTATGGTAGATCTGAACTCTCTCTGTCTGTTTATGGTAGGGGCTCCAGATCCTGGGCCAGACACTGAAGGCCAGCATGCGGGAGCTGGGCCTGCTCATCTTCTTCCTCTTCATCGGAGTCATCCTCTTCTCCAGCGCCGTCTACTTCGCCGAGGCCGACGACCCAGACTCCAGCTTTAGCTCCATCCCTGATGCCTTCTGGTGGGCCGTGGTCACCATGACTACTGTCGGCTACGGCGACATGCACCCGATAACCATCGGTGGGAAGATCGTCGGATCGCTCTGCGCCATCGCCGGCGTGCTGACCATCGCCCTGCCCGTCCCCGTCATCGTGTCCAACTTCAACTACTTCTACCACCGGGAGACAGAGGGCGAGGAGCAAGCGCAGTACCTCCACGTGGGCAGCTGTCAGCCGCTGGCGGCCGAGACGGAGGAGGAGGAGGAGGAGGAGGAGGATGGTGAGATGAGAAAGAGGAGTAGCTCTACATCGCTGAGTAAGAGTGAGTACCTGGTGATCGAGGAAAACAGAGAGCTGAACAGTAGCACCTTCAAACGGCAGCAGAACTTCCCCACGGCAACCACCGCTACCACAACGACAACCGTGACACAAAACAACACGGTGAACAGCGTCAGCATCAACAAGAAGATATTCACTGACGTGTAGTCTCTATGGGTATCATAACGGGACTCATGGATAACGTGTGTCGTGCTTTAACAGATGTGGTTGAATGAGGAGAGACTCATAACTACCATGCACCTCTAGCCCCCCCCATATCTAATTGGGATATATACACTACATGACCAAAAGTATGTGGACACCTGCATGTCCAACATCTCATCTCAAAATCATGGGGATTAAATATGGAGTTGGTCCCCCCCGTTTTGCTGCTATAACAGCCCTCCACTCTTCTGGTAAGGATTTCCGTTAGATGTTGGAACATTGCTGTGGGAAACTTGCTTCCATTCAGCCACAAGAGCATTAGTGAGGTTGGGCACTGATGTTGGGCGATTTGGCCTGGCTCGCAGTCGGCGTTCCAATTCATCCCAAAGGTGTTCTATGGGGTTGAGGTCAGGGCTCTGAGCAGGCCAGTCAAGTTCTTCCACACTGATCAAGACAAACCATTTCCTTATGGACCTTGCTTCGTGCATGTGGCCATTGTCATGCTGAAACAGGAAAGGGCCTTCCCCAAACTGTTGCCACAAATTTAGAAGCACAGAATTGTCTAGAATGTCATTGCATGCTGTAGCGTTAAGATTTCCCTTCACTGGAACTAAGGCGCCTGAACCATGAAAAACAGCCCCAGACAATTATTCCTCCTCCACCAAACTTTACAGTTGGCACTATGCATTGGGGCAGGTAGCGTTCTCCTGGCATCCGCCAAACCCAGATTCGTCCGTCAGACTGCCAGATGGTGAAGCGTGATTCATCACTCCAGAGAACGTGTTTTCACTTCTCCAGAGTCCAATGTCAGCGAGCTTTACACCACTCCAGCCGACGCTTGACATTGCGCATGGTGATCTTAGGCTTGTGTGCGGCTGCTCAGCCACGGAAACCCACTTCATGAACCTCCCGACGAACAGTTGACGTTGCTTTCAGAGGCAGTTTGGAACTCGGTATGGAGTGTTGCACCCGAGGACAGACGATTATTACACGTTACGTAGTTCAGCACTCGGCGGTCCCGTTCTGTGAGCTTGTGTGGCCTACCACTTCGCGCCTGAGCCGTTGTTGCTCCTAGACATTTCCACTTCACAATAACAGCATTTACAGTTGACCAGGAAGCTCTAGCAGGGCAGAAATTTGACATACTTACTTGTTGGAAAGGTTCACTTTGAAAGTCACTGAGCTCTTCAGGAAGGCAATTCTACTGGCAATGTTTGTCTGTGGAGATTGCATGGCTGTGTTGCTCGATTTTATTCACCTGTCAGCAACGGGTGTGGTTAAAATAGCCGAATCCACTAATGTGAAGGGGTGTCCACATACTTTTATATAGAAAATGTATCATGATGATAGGGACATTCCACAGGGCTGTAATCTGTTATAACACAGCAGTCTGTGTATGGATGAAGAAGGAGAGAGAGACAGAGACATATAGAACAACAGAGCATTAGATGGAATATACAACACCAGAAATGTTAAATCTTCAGCTGATTCTAATATCAGAGTGGTGTGTATTAAGGATTTATAGTGATCATATATCAGATTGTTAAAAAGTCACCACTATCCGGCCTCCACCCAGTACCCTGCCCGTTAGTCACTGTCACTATCCAGCCTCCACCCAGTACCCTGCCCTGACCGTTAGTCACTGTCACTATCCAGCCTCCACCCAGTACCCTGCCCTGACCGTTAGTCACTGTCACTATCCGGCCTCCACCCAGTACCCTGCCCTGAGCCTTAGTTACCACTATCCGGCCTCCACCCAGTATCCTGCCCTGAGCCTTAGTTACCACTATCCGGGCTCCACCCAGTACCCTGCCCTGAGCCTTAGTTACCACTATCCGGCCTCCACCCAGTACCGTGCCCTGAACCTTAGTTACCACTATCCGGCCTCCACCCAGTACCCTGCCCTGAGCCTTAGTTACCACTATCCGGCCTCCACCCAGTACCCTGCCCTGAGCCTTAGTTACCACTATCCGACCTCCACCCAGTACCGTGCCCTGAGCCTTAGTTACCACTATCCGGCCTCCACCCAGTACCCTGCCCTGAACCTTAGTTACCACTATCCGGCCTCCACCCAGTACCCTGCCCTGAACCTTAGTTACCACTATCCGGCCTCCACCCAGTACCCTGCCCTGAGCCTTAGTTACCACTATCCGGTCTCCACCCAGTACCCTGCCCTGAGCCTTAGTTACCACTATCCGGCCTCCACCCAGTACCCTGCCCTGAACCTTAGTTACCACTATCCGGCCTCCACCCAGTACCCTGCCCTGAACCTTAGTTACCACTATCCAGCCTCCACCCAGTACCCTGCCCTTCACCTTAGTCACATTTACATTTTAGTCATTTAGCAGACGCTCTTACCCAGAGCGACTTACAGTAGTGAATGCATACATTTCCTTTTTTTTTTTTTTTTTTTTTCTTTGTACTGGTCCCCCGTGGGAATCGAACCCACAACCCTGGCGTTGCACACACCATGCTGGCGTTGCAAACACCATGCTCTACACACTGAGCCATAGGGAAGTCAGCACTATCCGGCCTCCACCCAGTACCCTGCCCTAAATCTTAGTCACTGTCACTAGTCACCACTAGCCAGCCTCCACCCAGTACCCTGCCCTGAACCTTAGTCTCTGTCACTATCCGGCCTCCACCCAGTACCGTGCCCTGAACCTTAGTTACCACTAGCAGGCCTCCACCCAGTACCCTGCCACGAACCTTAGTTACCACTGGCCGACCTCCACCCAGTACCCTGCCCTGAAGCTAAGTCACCTTCACTATCCGTTCTCCACCCAGTACCCTGCCCCCGAACCTTACTCACTGTTACAATCCAGCCTCCACCCAGTACCCTGCCCTGAACCTTAGTCACTGTTACAATCCAGCCTCCACCCAGTACCCTGCCCTGAACCTTAGTTACCACTAGCAGGCCTCCACCCAGAACCCTGCCCCCGAACCTTAGTCACTGTTACAAGCCAGCCTCCACCCAGTACCCTGCCCCCGAACCTTAGTTACCACTAGCAGGCCTCCACCCAGTACCCTGCCCCCGAACCTTAGTCACTGTTACAATCCAGCCTCCACCCAGTACCCTGCCCTGAACCTTAGTCACTGTTACAATCCAGCCTCCACCCAGTACCCTGCCCTGAACCTTAGTTACCACTAGCAGGCCTCCACCCAGAACCCTGCCCCCGAACCTTAGTCACTGTTACAAGCCAGACTCCACCCAGTACCCTGCCCCCGAACCTTAGTTACCACTAGCAGGCCTCCACCCAGTACCCTGCCCTGAACCTTAGTCACTGTTACAATCCAGCCTCCACCCAGTACCCTGCCCTGAACCTTAGTTACCACTAGATAGACTCCACCCAGTACCCTGCCCTACACCTTAGTCAACACAAGCCAGCCTCCACCCAGTACCCTGCCTTGAACCTTAGTTACCACTATCCAGCCTCCACTCAGAACCCTGACTTGAACCGTAGTTACCACTATCCAGCCTCCACCCAGTACCCTGCCCTGAACCTTAGTTACCACTATCCAGCCTCCACCCAGTACCCTGCCCTGAACCTTAGTTACCACTATCCAGCCTCCACCCAGTACCCTGCCCTGAACCTTAGTTACCACTATCCGGCCTCCACCCAGTACCCTGCCCTGAACCTTAGTCACTGTTACTATCCAGCCTCCACCCAGTACCCTGCCCTGAACCTTAGTTACCACTATCCAGCCTCCACCCAGTACCCTGCCCTACACCTTAGTCAACACAAGCCAGCCTCCACTCAGAACCCTGCCCTCAAACTTAGTTACCACTAGCCAGCCTCCACCCAGTACCCTGCCTTGAACCTTAGTCGCTGTTGCTTGCCGGCCTCCACCCAGTACCCTGCCCTGAACCTAAGTCACCACTAGTCGGCCTCCACCCAGTACCCTGCCATGAAACTTATTCACAGTTACTAGCCGGCCTCCACCCAGTACCCTGCCATGAAACTTAGTCACAGTTACTAGCTGGCCTCCACCCAGTACCCTGCCCTGAACCTTAGTCACCACCATCCAGCCTCCACCCAGTACCCTGCCCTGAACATTAGTCACTGTCTCTAGTCAGCCTCCACCCTGTACCTTTCCCTGAACATTAGTCAATACCTATCGGCCTCCACCCAGTACCCTGCCCTGCACCTTAGTCAACACAAGCCTGCCTCCACCCAGTACCCTGCCCCCGAACCTTAGTTACCACTAGCAGGCCTCCACCCAGTACCCTGCCCTGAACCTTAGTCACTGTCACTATCCATCCAGCCTCCACCTAGTACCCTGCCCTGCACCTTAGTCAACACAAGCCTGCCTCCACCCAGTACCCTGCCCCCGAACCTTAGTCACCACTAGCCGGCCTCCACCCAGTACCCTGCCCCCGAACCTTAGTCACCACTAGCCGGCCTCCACCCAGTACCCTGCCCTGAACCTAAGACACCACTAGTCGGCCTCCACCCAGTACCCTGCCATGAAGCTTAGTCACAGTTACTAGCTGGCCTCCACCCAGTACCCTGCCATGAAACTTAGTCACAGTTACTAGCCGTCCTCCACCCAGTACCCTGCCATGAAACTTAGTCACCACCATCCAGCCTCCACCCAGTACCCTGCCCTGAACATTAGTCAATACCTTTTGGCCGCCACCCAGTACCCTACCCTGAACCTTAGTTACCACTAGCCGGCCTCCACCCACTACCCTGCCCTGCACCTTAGTCAACAAAAGCCTGCCTCCACCCAGTACCCTGCCCCCGCACCTTAGTTACCACTGGCCAGCCTCCCCCCAGTACCCTGCCATGAACCTTAGTCACTGTCACTTGCCGGCCTCCACCCAGTACCCTGCCATGAACCATAGTCACTGTCACTATCGAGCCTCCACCCAGTACCCTGCCCCGCACCTTAGTTACGACTGGCCAGCCTACAACCAGTACTCTGCCATGAACCTTAGTCACTGTCTCTAGACGGCCTCCACCAAATACCATGCCCTGAACATTAGTCAATACCTACCGGCCGCCACCCCGTACCCTGCCCTGCACCTTAGCTACCACTATCCAGCCTCCAACCAGTACCCTGACCGGAACATTAGTCACTGTTGCTAGCCGGCTTCCACCCAGTACCCTGCCCTGAACCTAAGTCACCAGTAGTCGGCCTCCACCCAGTACCCTGCCCTGCACCTTAGCTACCACTATCCAGCCTCCACCCAGTACCCTGCCCTGCACCTTAGCTACCCCTATCTAGCCTCCATCCAGTACCCTGCCCTTCACCTTCGTCACCATTAGCCAGCCTACACCCAGTACCCTGCCCGGAACATTAGTCACTGTCACTATCCAGCCTCCATCAAGTACACTGCCCCGAAACATAGATACCACTAGCAGGCCTCCACCCAGTACCCTGGCCCGAATCTTAGTTACCACTGGCCGGCCTCCACCCAGTACCCTGCCATGAACCTTAGTCTCTGTCACTATCCGTCCTCCACCCAGTACCCTGCCCCAAATCTTTGTTACTGTTGCTAGCCGGCCTACACCCAGTGCCCAACCCTGAACATTAGTCACTGTCACTTGCCGGCCTCCAGCCAGTACCCTGCCCTGAACCATAGTCACTGTCACTATCAAGCCTCCACCCAGTACCCTGCCCTGAACCTTAGTCACCACTAACCGGCCTCCACCCAGTACCCTGCCCTACACCTTAGTCTCCACTAGCCAGCTTCCACCCAGTACCCTGCACTGAACCTTAATCACAGTTACTAGCCGGCCTCCACCCAGTACCCTGCCATAAACCATAGTCACAGTTACTTATCGGCCTCCACCCATTACCCTGCCCTGCACCTTAGTCAACGCTAGCCATCCTGCACCCAGTACCCTGCCCTGAACCTTAGGTACCAATCGCCAGACTCCACCTAGTACCCTGCCCTGAACCTTAGTCACTGTTACAAGTCGGCCTTCGCCGAGTACCCTGCCCCAAACCTTAGTCACCACTAGTCAGCCTCCACCCAGTACCCTGCCATGAACCTTAGTCACAGTTACTAGCCAGCCTCCACCCAGTACCCTGCCCTGCACCTTAGTCACAGTTACTAGACGTCCTCCACTCAGTACCCTGCCGTGAACCTTAGTCACAGTTACTAGCCAGCCTCCACCCAGTACCCTGCCCTGAACCTTAGTCACTGTCATTAGCCAGCCTCCACTCAGTACCCTGCCCTGAACCTTAGTCACAGTTACTAGCCAGCCTCCACTCAGTACCCTGAACCTTAGTCACTGTTACTAGTCAGCCTCCACCCAGTACCCTGCCCTGAACCTTAGTCACTGTTACTAGCCAGCCTCCACCCAGTACCCTGCCCTGAACCTTAGTTACTGTTTCTAGCCAGCCTCCACCCAGTACCCTGCCCTGAACCTTAGTCACTGTTTCTAGCCAGCCTCCACCCAGTACCCTGCCCTGAACCTTAGTTACTGTTACTAGCCAGCCTCCACCCAGTACCCTGCCCTGAACCTTAGAAACTGCTGCCCTGTGTACATAGATCCGTTGAACACTTGTCACTTTATTCATGTTTTCATACTGTTTTACACTGTATGTATATACTGTATTCTAGTCATGGTTCATCCTATATAACTACTGTCTATACTGTCTAAACACACCATCCTATATAACTACTGTCTATACACACCATCCTATATAACTACTGTCTATACACACCATCCTATATAACTACTGTCTATACACACCATCCTATATAACTACTGTCTATACACACCATCCTATATAACTACTGTCTATACACACCATCCTATATAACTACTGTCTATACTGTCTATACACACCATCCTATATAACTACTGTCTATACTGTTTATACACACCATCCTATATAACTAATGTCTATACTGTTTATACACACCATCCTATATAACTACTGTCTATACTGTCTATACACACCATCCTATATAACTAATGTCTATACTGTTTATACACACCATCCTATATAACTACTGTCTATACTGTCTATACACACCATCCTATATAACTACTGTCTATACTGTCTATACACACCATCCTATATAACTACTGTCTATACACACCATCCCATATAACTACTGTCTATACACACCATCCTATATAACTACTGTCTATACACACCATCCTATATAACTACTGTCCATACTGTGTATACACCATTATATAGATTTATATTCTGGACTCTGACATTGCTCGTTCTGATATTTCTAAATGTATTTCTTTAAATTGTTTTGATGATGTGTGTATTGTTAGGTATTACTGCACAAGCATTTCACTGCTCCTGATTTAACATCTGCTAATCTGTGTACCAATAAACTTCACTTTGATTTCAAAGGTTCCTCAAAGGGCAGAGGTTTCAGTGTAGCTTCTTACTGATCACACACACACACACACACTGATCACACACACACACACTGGTCACACACACAAACACTGATCACACATACACACTGATCACACACACTGATCACACACACACACTGATAACAAACACACACTGATCACACACTGATCACACACACACACACTGATCACACACACACACACTGATCACACACACACACTGATCACACACACTGATCACACACACACGGATCACACACACACACACACTGATCACACACACACACTGATCACACACACAGATCACACACACTGATCACACACACACACACTGATCACACACACTGATCACACACACACACTGATCACACACACTGATCACACACACACACACTGATCACACACACACACACTGATCACACACACTGATCACATACACACACTGATCACATACACACACTGATCACACACACACACACTGATCACACAGACACACACACTGATCACACACACACACTGATCACACACACTGATCACACACACACACTGATCACACACACACACACTGATCACACACACTGATCACACACACACACTGATCACACACACACACACTGATCACACACACACACTGATCACACACACACACACACTGATCACACACACTGATCACACACACACACTGATCACACACACACACTGATCACACACACACACTGATCACACACACACACACACACTGATCACACACACACACACACTGATCACACACACACACACACTGATCACACACACACACACTGATCACACACACTGATCACACACACACACTGATCACATACACACACTGATCACACACACACACTGATCACACACACACACACACACTGATCACATACACACACTGATCACACACACACACACACTGATCACACACACTGATCACACACACACACTGATCACATACACACACTGATCACACACACACACACTGATCCCACACAAACACACTGATCACATACACACACTGATCACACACACACACTGATCACACACACACACACTGATCACACACACACACACACACTGATCACACACACACACTGATCACACACACACACACTGATCACACACACACACACACTGATCACACACACACACACTGATCACACACACTGATCACACACACACACTGATCACACACACACACACTGATCACATACACACACTGATCACACACACACACACTGATCACACACACTGATCACACACACACACACTGATCACATACACACACTGATCACACACACACACTGATCACACACAAACACACTGATCACATACACACACTGATCACACACACACACTGATCACACACACACACACACACTGATCACATACACACACTGATCACACACACACTGATCACACACACTGATCACACACACACACTGATCACACACACACACACTGATCACATACACACACTGATCACACACACTGATCACACACACCAGATCACACACACACACACTGATCACACACACACACACACACTGATCACACACACTGATCACACACACACACACTGATCACACACACTGATCACACACACACACTGATCACACACACACACACTGATCACACACACACACACTGATCACACACACTGATCACACACACACACACTGATCACACACACTGATCACACACACACACACTGATCACACACACTGATCACACACACACACTGATCACACACACACACACTGATCACACACACACACACACACTGATCACACACACACACACTGATCACACACACTGATCACACACACACACTGATCACACACACACACACTGATCACACACACTGATCACACACACTGATCACACACACACACACTGATCAAACACACACACACTGATCACACACACTGATCAAACACACACACTGATCACACACACACACACACTGATCACACACACTGATCACACACACACACACTGATCACACACACTGATCACACACACACACTGATCACACACACACACACTGATCACACACACACACACTGATCACACACACACACACTGATCACACACACTGATCACACACACACACTGATCACACACACACACACACTGATCACACACACTGATCACACACACTGATCACACACACACACACTGATCAAACACACACACACTGATCACACACACTGATCAAACACACACACTGATCACACACAAACACACTGATCACATACACACACTGATCACACACACACACACTGATCACACACACTGATCACACACACACACACTGATCACACACACTGATCACACACACACACTGATCACACACAAACACACTGATCACACACACACACTGATCACACACAAACACACTGATCACATACACACACTGATCACACACACACACTGATCACACACACACACTGATCACACACACACACACACTGATCACACACACTGATCACACACACACACTGATCACACACACTGATCACACACACACACTGATCACACACACTGATCACACAGACACACTGATCACACACACTGATCACACACACACACTGATCACACACACACACACTGATCACACACGCACTCACCAGATCTGTAACACCATCCATTACATTCAAATATATATATATATATATTCTATTCTGTTGCATATAGATAACAATAGATGTTTCTGATTATATGAATGCTGTTCTGCTGCAGTGTACTAAACACCCAATGGGAAGGAATCGAATCCTGTAGAATTTATGCTTTTATTATGTGGACTAGAATCAGATCAGGAGAGATCTACTGTATAAGAATTTAGCATAACATAGAGGACACACACACACACACACACACACACACACACACACACACACACACACACACACACACACACACACACACACACACACACACACACACACACACACACACACACACAGCCTAGATCGGAGACGGAACACAGCTTCCGCTGGATGCCTCCAATATTGCCCGCTGTGAAGCAGTCTCCTTGGCAACTGTCGGTCGTTTCCTGGGTAACCCCAGCCACGGTTGCCATGGCACTACTGTTTCCTGGGTAACCTTCCAGATGGCCTGGGACTTGGAGGTAGCCAGTCTCAACATTTTAATGTCCCCTCTCGTATAGTCTCACAGAGAGGTGACAGTTCTACACCTCTATCCACCGTGGAGCAGGAGACAATAGAGGAGGACTGATAACAGACACCTTACTGCTCACTCAAGGCTTTTAGAAGGCTTTCAGTGATACGGAGAAAAACAATGTGGTGACGAACATTCTTGAAGCAAAAGACAGACAGAGAACAGCTGGAGAGAAGAGACAGACAGAACAGCTGGAGAGAAGAGACAGACAGAACAGCTGGAGAGAAGAGACAGACAGAGAACAGCTGGAGATAAGAGACAGACAGAGAACAGCTGGAGAGAAGAGACAGACAGAACAGCTGGAGAGAAGAGACAGACAGAACAGCTGGAGAGAAGAGACAAACAGAGAACAGCTGGAGAGAAGAGACAGACAGAGAACAGCTGGAGAGAAGAGACAGACAGAGAACAGCTGGAGAGAAGAGACAGACAGAGAACAGCTGGAGAGAAGAGACAGACAGAACAGCTGGAGAGAAGAGACAGACAGAGAACAGCTGGAGAGAAGAGACAGACAGAGAACAGCTGGAGAGAAGAGACAGACAGAGAACAGCTGGAGAGAAGAGACAGACAGAACAGCTGGAGAGAAGAGACAGACAGAACAGCTGGAGAGAAGAGACAAACAGAGAACAGCTGGAGAGAAGAGACAGACAGAGAACAGCTGGAGAGAAGAGACAGACAGAGAACAGCTGGAGAGAAGAGACAGACAGAGAACAGCTGGAGAGAAGAGACAGACAGAACAGCTGGAGAGAAGAGACAGACAGAGAACAGCTGGAGAGAAGAGACAGACAGAGAACAGCTGGAGAGAAGAGACAGACAGAGAACAGCTGGAGATAAGAGACAGACAGAGAACAGCTGGAGAGAAGAGACAGACAGAACAGCTGGAGAGAAGAGACAGACAGAACAGCTGGAGAGAAGAGACAAACAGAGAACAGCTGGAGAGAAGAGACAGACAGAGAACAGCTGGAGATAAGAGACAGACAGAGAACAGCTGGAGAGAAGAGACAGACAGAACAGCTGGAGAGAAGAGACAGACAGAACAGCTGGAGAGAAGAGACAAACAGAGAACAGCTGGAGAGAAGAGACAGACAGAGAACAGCTGGAGAGAAGAGACAGACAGAGAACAGCTGGAGAGAAGAGACAGACAGAGAACAGCTGGAGAGAAGAGACAGACAGAACAGCTGGAGAGAAGATACAGACAGAACAGCTGGAGAGAAGAGACAGACAGAACAGCTGGAGAGAAGAGACAGACAGAACAGCTGGAGAGAAGAGACAGACAGAACAGCTGGAGAGAAAAGACAGACAGAGAACAGCTGGAGAGAAGAGACAGACAGAACAGCTGGAGAGAAGAGACAGACAGAGAACAGCTGGAGAGAAGAGACAGACAGAGAACAGCTGGAGAGAAGAGACAGACAGAACAGCTGGAGAGAAGAGACAGACAGAGAACAGCTGGAGAGAAGAGACAGACAGAGAACAGCTGGAGAGAAGAGACAGACAGAGAACAGCTGGAGAGAAGAGACAGACAGAGAACAGCTGGAGAGAAGAGACAGACAGAGAACAGCTGGAGAGAAGAGACAGACAGAACAGCTGGAGAGAAGAGACAGACAGAGAACAGCTGGAGAGAAGAGACAGACAGAACAGCTGGAGAGAAGAGACAGACAGAGAACAGCTGGAGAGAAGAGACAGACAGAACAGTTGAAGAGAAGAGACAGACAGAGAACAGCTGGAGAGAAGAGACAGACAGAGAACAGCTGGAGAGAAGAGACAGACAGAGAACAGCTGGAGAGAAGAGACAGACAGAACAGCTGGAGAGAAGAGACAGACAGAACAGCTGGAGAGAAGAGACAGACAGAGAACAGCTGGAGAGAAGAGACAGACAGAACAGCTGGAGAGAAGAGACAGACAGAGAACAGCTGGAGATAAAAGACAGACAGAACAGCTGGAGATAAGAGACAGACAGAACAGCTGGAGAGAAGAGACAGACAGAACAGCTGGAGAGAAGAGACAGACAGAACAGCTGGAGAGAAGAGACAGACAGAGAACAGCTGGAGAGAAGAGACAGACAGAACAGCTGGAGAGAAGAGACAGACAGAACAGCTGGAGAGAAGAGACAGACAGAGAACAGCTGGAGAGAAGAGACAGACAGAGAACAGCTGGAGAGAAGAGACAGACAGAGAACAGCTGGAGAGAAGAGACAGACAGAGAACAGCTGGAGAGAAGAGACAGACAGAACAGCTGGAGAGAAGAGACAGACAGAGAACAGCTGGAGAGAAGAGACAGACAGAACAGCTGGAGAGAAGAGACAGACAGAGAACAGCTGGAGAGAAGAGACAGACAGAACAGTTGGAGAGAAGAGACAGACAGAACAGTTGGAGAGAAGAGACAGACAGAGAACAGCTGGAGAGAAGAGACAGACAGAGAACAGCTGGAGAGAAGAGACAGACAGAACAGCTGGAGAGAAGAGACAGACAGAGAACAGCTGGAGAGAAGAGACAGACAGAACAGCTGGAGAGAAGAGACAGACAGAACAGCTGGAGAGAAGAGACAGACAGAGAACAGCTGGAGAGAAGAGACAGACAGAACAGCTGGAGAGAAGAGACAGACAGAACAGCTGGAGAGAAGAGACAGACAGAGAACAGCTGGAGATAAGAGACAGACAGAGAACAGCTGGAGAGAAGAGACAGACAGAACAGCTGGAGAGAAGAGACAGACAGAACAGCTGGAGAGAAGAGACAGACAGAGAACAGCTGGAGAGAAGAGACAGACAGAACAGCTGGAGAGAAGAGACAGACAGAACAGCTGGAGAGAAGAGACAGACAGAGAACAGCTGGAGAGAAGAGACAGACAGAGAACAGCTGGAGAGAAGAGACAGACAGAGAACAGCTGGAGAGAAGAGACAGACAGAACAGCTGGAGAGAAGAGACAGACAGAGAACAGCTGGAGAGGACTGTGTTACCAACACGCTGTTTGTTGTTACATCAGACATCTCTCCTCAGCCTCTAACCAAGACTTTGTTACCACCACGCTGTGCGGTGCCTCAACACCCCGAGTCCTTCACTCCCCTCCAGGGGAGGGACAATGACAGTGACACTGAGTTGAACAAGCACTACCAGAGTATTACATCATGTCAAACCCCAGGACATGAGGAGACGTGACAAGACTTTCTCTCACAGAGACACAGTTGAAGCTCAAAGACAGGTAGACAGAGACAGACAGACAGGTCGACAGAGACAAACAGACAGGTAGACAGAGACAGACAGACAGGTCGACAGAGACAGACAGTCAGGTAGACAGAGACACAGTCAGCTAGACAGGTAGACAGAGACAGGTAGAAAGAGACAGACAGACAGACAGCTAGACAGGTAGACACAGACAGACAGACAGACAGACAGACAGACAGACAGACAGACAGACAGACAGACAGACAGACAGACAGACAGACAGACAGACAGACAGACAGGTAGACAGAGACAGACAGTCAGCTAGACAGGTAGAAAGAGACAGACAGACATTCAGACAGCCATCACCACCTAGTGTGAGTCTCCACCTGGGGAATTATGATGGGAGGGAGGGAGGGAGGGAGGGAGGGGAAGGGAGCTGATGATGTGCTTGTCTGTCTGTCTGTCTGTCTGTCTGTCTCTGTCTGACTCCCTGCCTGCCTGGCTGTCTCTTTCTCCCTGCCTGGCTGTTTGTCTGTTTGAACGTCTATCTCTCCCTGTCTGGCTGTCTGCCTGTCTTTCTGTCTGTCTGTTTATCTCTGTCTCCCTGCCTGTCTGTCTCTGTCTGGCTGTCTGCCTGTCTTTCTGTCTGGCAGTCTCTGTCTCCCTGTCTGGCTGTGTCTGTCTACCTACCTACCTGCCTGTGTCTGTCTGTCTCCCTGCCTGTCTGTCTCTGTCTGACTCCCTGCCTGCCTGTCTGTCTGAATGTCTATCTCTGTCTACCTGTCTGTCTGCCTGTCTGTCTGTGATGATGATTTGGATGGGTTAGGATTAGGATTAGGGTAGGGTGATGATGATACGGATGGGTTAGGATTAGGATTAGGGTAATGAGGATATGAATGGTTCAGGTTAGGATTAAAAAAATAAATAATAAATAAATAAAAAAAGGATTAGGGTGCTGCAGCCTGCCCCACCTTTCTCATTTGTAAATTTGATCAGTGGTTAGTGTCCTGTCTGGCTCAGTGGTTAGTGGTCCTGTCTGGCTCAGTGGTTAGTGGTCCTGTCTGGCTCAGTGGTTAGTGGTCCTGTCTGGCTCAGTGTTAGTGGTCCTGTCTGGCTCAGTGTTAGTGGTCCTGTCTGGCTCAGTGGTTAGTGGTCCAACCTTGTCTCAGTTTCGGCAGTTAGTTGTCTTGTCTGTCTCAGCGCTGCCACCGTGTGATGCGTATGTGTTACTGCCCCGCCAGGCGTTCATCAGACAGACAGACAGACAGACAGACAGACAGACAGACAGACAGACAGACAGACAGACAGACAGACAGACAGACAGACAGACAGACAGACAGACAGACAGCTTTCTCCTGGTTAACCTTCCTGTCCTCCCAGTCCATGATGGTCATCAAGCTGCCATACCATGCTGCTGGTATCGACTGTTAGATCTCATTACACCAATATCTGTTGTAGTCTGTAGTAGCATATTGCTGTGTCAATTGAAGGTTAATTTACTTTTTAGTCATTTAGCAGACTCTTATCCAGAGCGAATTCCAGTCAGTGTGCATTCATATTACTAGTTAAAACAACCACATATCTCAGGTGTTCTATGAACCACATATCTCAGGTGGAGTATGAACCACATATCTCAGGTGTAGTATGAACCACATATCTCAGGTGTTCTATGAACCACATATCTCAGGTGGAGTATGAACCACATATCTCAGGTGTAGTATGAACCACATATCTCAGGTGTTCTATGAACCACATATCTCAGGTGGAGTATGAACCACATATCTCAGGTGGAGTATGAACCACATATCTCAGGTGTAGTATGAACCACATATCTCAGGTGGAGTATGAACCACATATCTCAGGTGGAGTGTGAACCACATATCTCAGGTGGAGTATGAACCACATATCTCAGGTGTAGTATGAACCACATATCTCAGGTGTTCTATGAACCACATGTATCAGGTGTAGTATGAACCACATATCTCAGGTGGAGTATGAACCACATATCTCAGGTGTTCTATGAACCACATATCTCAGGTGTTCTATGAACCACATATCTCAGGTGGAGTATGAACCACATATCTCAGGTGGAGTGTGAACCACATATCTCAGGTGGAGTATGAACCACATATCTCAGGTGGAGTATGAACCACATATCTCAGGTGGAGTATGAACCACATATCTCAGGTGTTCTATGAACCACATATATCAGGTGTAGTATGAACCACATATCTCAGGTGTAGTATGAACCACATATCTCAGGTGTAATGTAAACCACTCATCTCAGGTGTAGTATGAACCACATATCTCAGGTGGAGTATGAACCACATATCTCAGGTGGAGTATGAACCACATATCTCAGGTGGAGTATGAACCACATATCTCAGGTGGAGTATGAACCACATATCTCAGGTGGAGTATGAACCACATATCTCAGGTGGAGTATGAACCACATATCTCAGGTGTAGTATGAACCACATATCTCAGGTGTAGTATGAACCACATATCTCAGGTGGAGTATGAACCACATATCTCAGGTGTTCTATGAACCACATATATCAGGTGTAGTATGAACCACATATCTTCAGGTGTAGTATGAACCACATATCTCAGGTGTAGTATGAACCACATATCTCAGGTGTAGTATGAACCACATACAGCTGAAGTAGGAAGTTTACATACACTTAGGTTGGAGTCATTAAAACTCGTTTTTCAACCACTCCACAGATTTCTTGTTAACAAACTATATTTTGGCAAGTCGGTTAAGACATCTACTTTGTCCATGACACAAGTACTTTTTCCAACAATTGTTTACAGACAGATTATTTCACTTATAATTCACTGTAGCACAATTCCAGTGGGTCAGAAGTTTACATACACTAAGTTGACTGTACCTTTAAACAGCTTGAAAAATTCTAGAAAATTATATCATGGTGTTAGAAGCTTCTGATAGGCTAATTGTCATCATTACAGTCAATTTGAGGTTTACCTGTAGATGTATTTCAAGGCCTACCTTCAAACTCAGTGCCTCTTTGCTTGACATCATGGGAAAATCAAAAGAAATCAGCCAAGACCTCTGAAAAAAATTGTAGACCTCCACAAGTCTGGTTCATCCTTGGGAGCAATTTCCAAACGCCTGAAGGTACCACGTTCATCTGTACAAACAATAGTACGCAAATATAAACACCATGGGACCACGCAGCCGTCATACCACTCAGGAAGGAGATGAACATACTTTGGTGCGAAAAGTGCAAATCAATCCCAGAATGGTCTATTCCCTGCCCGTTTGGATCATTAAACTATTGTTTATTCGATGTGGTGTTTATCTGGGTCTTACCTTCATACCTGATATCTCCGGCAAGTGAGTTAGGAAGGAAGCCTGTATCTTTGTGGTGACTGGGTGTATTGATACACCATCCAAAGCGTAATTAATAACGTCACCATGCTCAAAGGGATATTCAATGTCTGCTTTATATATATTTTTTTACCCATCTACCAATAGGTCCTTCTTTGTGAGGCATTGGAAAACCTCCCTGGTCTTTGTGGTTGAATCTGTGTTTGAAATTCACTGCTCAACTGAAGGACCTTACAGATAATTGTATGTGTCAGCTGATCAGCCACCCATCTCTCATCTGACACCCTGAGAGAGTCAACAAATAAATTGTAAAAGATTTTGGATATCAAATTACAGTATTGAGTTAGAATCACATTAACCTTTAATTCAGGATGTTTTGGGGGCCTTTTCAGCTCCTCTCCCAGTGAGTGGAGGTTTTCCCAAATCACTTTGCCATTTCCTTTCGCTTCATTGATCAATCTGAGGAAGAACTTTGCTTTTGCTTTTTTTCTCAGTGATATAAATAGACATCTGTCCTCATTCTGACCAGACTTCAGTGCTTTATTCAAGGACAGATCCCGTTCTCTCATCTGCCCCCAGAGGTCCTTGTTGGTAGAGACTTCTTGTCTTACATTAGAATTTCCTGGGAAAAAAATAGGTATTGACTTTGTCAATAGCTGACAGAAATGTTGTGCATCCAAACTGGGGATTCATTGCCTAACAGATCAGACCAGTCAATTTGACTTATAGCTGCATCGTAGTTACTCTGCTCACTTTTCTGGATTTTTTTTATTGTACATTAATTGTACATTTAATATGGTTCTTAAATCTCTTTCTGGTGATCTTTCTAACCACCAATGTAACATTGTGGTCAGATATGCCAGTTAGTAAATTAAGGGACTTTAGTTATTTAATCAGGTCTGTTAGTTAACACCAGATCAATTTAAATCTGGGATGTCTGTGTTACTCTGGTTGGTCCTTTTATTATTTGAGTCAGGTTGAAAAAGGTCTATGATCTCTTTTGAGTTTTATTCCTGCAAGTTTTATTTTCCCAGTTTATATTGAAATCACCCATGAGGATGATCTCCTTTTTATGATCACATTCTTTAAGCATAAAATAATATTGGCTACTCAAATATAGATTATTAATGAAATAATATAGGTGTCACGTCCTGGCCAGTATAAGGGTTAATTAGTATTGTAGTTTGGTCAGGACGTGGCAGAGGGTATTTGTTTTATGTGGTTCAGGGTGGTGTGTTTGTTAAAAGGGTGTTTGAATAAGTATTCCGGGGTTTTTGGGCACTGTTTGGTTTTCAGGTATTCTATGTTTAGTCTAGTATGTCTGTTTCTATGTTTGGTTAATTGGGGTTGGGACTCTCAGTTGAAGGCAGGTTTTGTCTATCTGCCTTTGATTGAGAGTCCCTTAAATTAGGGTGTGTTTGTGTTTGTTATTTGTGGGTGATTGTTCTGTGCTTAGCCTTGTGCCTAGTCAGACTGTTGTTGTTGTTGATCGTTCATTCTTTGTTATTTTTGGTGTTCATTTTGTATTTATTAAAAGCAAGATGAGCATACACATACCTGCTGCGTTTTGGTCCTCCTTCACCGACGACAACCGTGACAGAATCTCCCACCACCAAAGGACCAAGCAGCAGAGGAAGGAGCAGAGGGAATTTGGATTGGATACATGGAGGAAATGGAGCAAAGACCGGGAATGCTACCGAGGAACACGACTGGCGATTAAACCCGAGAGGCAAAGCCAATACATTTTTTTGGGGGGGCATATGGGTAGTTTGGCGGGGCAAGTTTGGAGCCCCAGGCCAAATCCCCGGACTGTTTCTCGGAGGTAATGGGTGTTATGGCGAGGCCAAGTGTTTTTAGGCCAGTACGCGCTATACCAGCGCCCCACAGTTACCAGGGGGTAGTAGGCATTCAGCCAGAAAGGGCGATGCCAGGTTTAAGCTCGAGACCGCCAGTAAGCCTCCATGGTCCTATATATCCTGTTCCCGCTCCACGCACTAGCCTAGAGGTGCGTGTTCCCAAGCTGGCATATCCGGTACCAGCACCACGCACCAGGATTATAGTGCGTCAGCCCGCCAGTCAACAGTCACCAGAGCTGCCGCCAGTCAACAGTCACCAGATCTGCCCGCCAGTCAACAGTCGTCAGTGCTGCTCGCCAGTCAACAGTCGTCAGAGCTGCCCGCCAGTCAACAGTCGTCAGAGCTGCCCACCAGTCAACCATCACCAGAGCTGCCCGCCAGTCAACCATCACCAGAGCTGCCCGCCAGTCAACAGTCGTCAGAGCTGCCCGCCAGTCAACAGTCGTCAGAGCTGCCCGCCAGTCAACAGTCATCAGAGCTACCCGCCAGTCAACAGTCGCCAGAGAGGCCAGACTGCCCTGAACTGCCGGAGTGGCCAGACTGCCCTGAACTGCCGGAGTGGCCAGACTGCCCTGAACTGCCGGAGTGGCCAGACTGCGCTGAACTACCGGAGTGGCCAGACTGCGCTGAACTGCCGGAGTGGCCAGACTGCGCTGAACTGCCAGAGTGGCCAGACTGCGCTGAACTGCCGGAGTGGCCAGACTGCGCTGAACTGCCGGAGTGGCCAGACTGCGCTGAACTGCCGGAGTGGCAAGACTGCGCTGAACTGCCGGAGTGGCCAGACTGCCCTGAACTGCCGGAGTAGCCAGACTGCCCTGAACTGCCGGAGTGGCCAGACTGCCCTGAACTGCCGGAGTGGCCAGACTGCCCTGAACTGCCGGAGTGGCCAGACTGCCCTGAACTGCCGGAGTGGCCAGACTGCCCTGAACTGCCGGAGTGGCCAGACTGCCCTGAACTGCCGGAGTGGCCAGACTGCCCTGAACTGCCGGACTGCCCAGACTGTCCCGAACTGCCAGACTGCCCAGACTGTCCCGAACTGCCAGACTGCCCAGACTGTCCCGAACTGCCAGACTGCCCAGACTGTCCCGAACTGCCAGACTGCCCAGACTGTCCCGAACTGCCAGACTGCCCAGACTGTCCCGAACTGCCAGACTGCCCAGACTGTCCCGAACTGCCAGACTGTCCCGAACTGCCAGACTGTCCCGAACTGCCAGACTGCCCAGACTGTCCCGAACTGCCAGACTGCCCAGACTGTCCCGAACTGCCAGACTGCCCAGACTGTCCCGAACTGCCAGAGTGGCCCGACTGGCCGCTTGGTATCCTGGGCCGCTTGGTACCCTGGGCCGCTTGGTACCCTGGGCCGCTTGGTACCCTGGGCCGCTTGGTACCCTGGGCCGCTTGGTAACCTGGGCTGCTTGGTATCCTGGGCTGCTTGGTACCCTGGGCTGCTTGGTACCCTGGGCTGCTTGGCTGCTTGACTCTAATGGGGAGCTTGGTACCCTGGGCTGCTTGACTCTAATGGGGAGCTTGGTACCCTGGGCCGCTTGGTACCCTGGGCCGCTTGGTACCCTGGGCCGCTTGGTAACCTGGGCCGCTTGGTATCCTGGGCCGCTTGGTACTCTGGGCCGCTTGTTATCCTGGGCCGCTTGGTAACCTGGGCCGCTTGGTAACCTGGGCCGCTTGGTACCCTGGGCCGCTTGGTACGCTGGGCCGCTTGGTACTCTGGGCCGCTTGGTATCCTGGGCCGCTTGGTATCCTGGGCCGCTTGGTAACCTGGGCCGCTTGGTACTCTGGGCCGCTTGTTATCCTGGGCCGCTTGGTACCCTGGGCCGCTTGGTACGCTGGGCCGCTTGGTATCCTGGGCCGCTTGGTATCCTGGGCCGCTTGGTAACCTGGGCTGCTTGGTACTCTGGGCCGCTTGGTAACCTGGGCCGCTTGGGTGTTTGACTCTAATGGGGAGCTTGGTAACCTGGGCCGCTTGGTATCCTGGGCCGCTTGGTACCCTGGGCCGCTTGGTACCCTGGGCCGCTTGGTACCCTGGGCCGCTTGGTACCCTGGGCCGCTTGGTAACCTGGGCCGCTTGGTAACCTGGGCTGCTTGGTATCCTGGGCTGCTTGGTACCCTGGGCTGCTTGGTACCCTGGGCTGCTTGGCTGCTTGACTCTAATGGGGAGCTTGGTACCCTGGGCTGCTTGACTCTAATGGGGAGCTTGGTACCCTGGGCCGCTTGGTACCCTGGGCCGCTTGGTACCCTGGGCCGCTTGGTAACCTGGGCCGCTTGGTATCCTGGGCCGCTTGGTACCCTGGGCCGCTTGGTAACCTGGGCCGCTTGGTACTCTGGGCCGCTTGGTATCCTGGGCCGCTTGGTAACCTGGGCTGCTTGGTACTCTGGGCCGCTTGTTATCCTGGGCCGCTTGGTAACCTGGGCCACTTGGTAACCTGGGCCGCTTGGTACCCTGGGCCGCTTGGTACTCTGGGCCGCTTGGTATCCTGGGCCGCTTGGTAACCTGGGCTGCTTGGTACTCTGGGCCGCTTGTTATCCTGGGCCGCTTGGTAACCTGGGCCACTTGGTAACCTGGGCCGCTTGGTACCCTGGGCCGCTTGGCTGCTTGACTCTAATGGGCCGCTTGGTACCCTGGGCCGCTTGGTACCCTGGGCCGCTTGGTACCCTGGGCCGCTTGGTAACCTGGGCCGCTTGGGTGTTTGACTCTAATGGGGAGCTTGGTACCCTGGGCCGCTTGGTACCCTGGGCCGCTTGGTACCCTGGGCTGCTTGGTAACCTGGGCCGCTTGGGTGTTTGACTCTATTGGGGAGCTTGGTATCCTGGGCTGCTTGGTAACCTGGGCCGCTTGGTATCCTGGGCCGCTTGGTACCCTGGGCCGCTTGGTACCCTGGGCCGCTTGGTACCCTGGGCCGCTTGGTAACCTGGGCTGCTTGGTATCCTGGGCTGCTTGGTACCCTGGGCCGCTTGGTACCCTGGGCTGCTTGACTCTAATGGGGAGCTTGGTACCCTGGGCCGCTTGGTACCCTGGGCCGCTTGGTACCTTGGGCCGCTTTGTACCCTGGGCCGCTTGGTACCCTGGGCCGCTTGGTAACCTGGGCCGCTTGGGTGTTTGACTCTAATGGGGAGCTTGGTACCCTGGGCCGCTTGGTACCCTGGGCCGCTTGGTACCCTGGGCCGCTTGGTAACCTGGGCCGCTTGGGTGTTTGACTCTATTGGGGAGCTTGGTATCCTGGACTGCTTGGTAACCTGGGCCGCTTGGTATCCTGGGCCGCTTGGTACCCTGGGCCGCTTGGTACCCTGGGCCGCTTGGTAACCTGGGCTGCTTGGTAACCTGGGCTGCTTGGCATCCTTTGCTGCTTGGTACCCTGGGCCGCTTGGTACCCTGGGCTGCTTGGCTGCTTGACTCTAATGGGGAGCTTGGTACCCTGGGCTGCTTGACTCTAATGGGGAGCTTGGTACCCTGGGCCGCTTGGTACCCTGGGCCGCTTGGTACCCTGGGCCGCTTGGTACCCTGGGCCGCTTGGGTGCTTGTTGGTTCCGGATTGTTTGTATGAAGGGGTCAGTACCAACCTCCTCACATGTAGTTTACTATCACAATGTTACAACTCCTATACAGCACCATTCAAATGTTTGGACACACCTACTTATTCCAGTTTTTTTTTCTTTTTTTTCCTACATTGTAGAATCATAGTGAAGACATCAAAACTATGAAATAACACATATGGAATCATGTAGTAACCAAAAATAGTGTTAATCAAATCAAAATATATTTTATTTTTGAGATTCTTCAAAGTAGGCCTTGATGACAGCTTTTGCACACAAAATAAAGAAAAGCCCTTGAATGAGGTGAGTCCAAACTTTTGACTGGTACTGTATGTTACCTCTATGTTTCATGTGTTCATATATATGTGTAGTATTGAAATGTTTATACGTACAGTTCAATCAGAAAGTATTCAGACCCTTTGATTTTTTTGACATTTTGTTACATTACAGCTTTATTTTAAAATTAATTCAATATTTATTTGTTCTCATTAATCTAAACACTATACCCCATAATGCCAAAAGAAAAACAGGTTTTTTGACATTTTTGTTAATTTATTGAAAAAAAAAAAACAGAAATACCTTATTTACATAAGTATTCAGACCCTTTTTATGAGACTCGAAATTGAGCTCAGGTGCTTCCTGTTTCCATTGATCATCCTTGAGATGTTTCTACAACTTGATTGGAGTCCACCTGTGGTAAATTTAATTGATTGGACATGATTTGGAAAGGCACACATACTGTCATTATAAGGTCCCACAGTTGACAGTGCATGTCAGCGCAAAAACCAAGCCATGAGGTCGAAAGAATTGTCAGTAGAGCCCGGAGACAGGATTGTGTCGAGGTACAGATCTGGGGAAGGGAACCAAAACATTTCTGCAGCATTGAAGGTCCCCAAGAACACAGTGGCCTCCACCAGTCTTAAATGGAAGAAGTTTGGAACCACCAAGACTCTTCCTAGAGCTGGCCGTCCGGCCAAACTGTGCAATCAGGGGAGAAGGGCCTTGGTCAGGAAGGTGATCAAGAACCCGAGTTCCTCTGTGGAGATGGGAGAACATTCGGAGAACAACCCTCCAGTAAGACACAATCTCTGCTGCAGTCCACCAATCAGGCCTTTACGATAGAGCGGCCCGACAGAAGCCACTCATCAATAAAAGGTACATGACAACCCACTAGGAGTTTGCTAAAAGGCACCTCCAGGACTCTGACCATGAGAAATGCCAAGCGTCACGTCTGAAGGAAACCTGGCACCATCCCTACGGTGGTGCCATCCCTACGGTGGCAGCATCATGCTTTGGGGATGTTTTTCATCGGCATGAACTGGGAGACTAGTCAGGATTGAGGGAAAGATGAACGGAGTAAAGTACAGAGAGATCCTTGCTGAAAACCCTGCTCCATATTGCTCAGGACCTCAGACTGGGGCGAAGGTTCACCTTCCAACAGGACAACGACCCTAAGCACACAGCCAAGACAATGCAGGAGTGGCTTCGGGACAAGTCTCTGAATGTCCTTGAGTGTCCCAGCCAGAGCCAGGACTTGAACCAGATCGAACATCTCTGGAGAGACCTGAAAATAGCTGTGCAGCAACGCTCCCCGTCCAACCTGACAGAGCTTGAGAGGATCTTTAGGGAAGAATGGGAGAAACTCCCCAAATACAGGTGTGCCAAGCTTGTAGCGTGATACCCAATAAGACTGAAATCACTGCCAAAGATGCTTCAACAAAGTACTGAGTAAAGGGTCTGAATACTTAGGAAAATGTGATATTTCAGTTTTGAATTTTTTTATACATTTGCAAACATTTCTAAAAACATGTTTTTGCTTTGTCATTATGGGGTATTGTGTGTAGATTGATGATGTGGGGAAAAAATGTCATCCATTTTACAATAAGGCTGTAACGTAACAAAATGTGGAAAAAGTCAACGTGTCTGAATACTTTCCGAATGCTCTGTATGTAGATTCTGAATTGGAGACCCCCCCCCCAAAAAAAGTGATCCAAAGTGATTGGATCTTCTTCAAACTTGGAGACGAAAATCTATTGAGCCTGAAAAAGCTAGGGGCGTCAGGTAGCCTAGAGGTTAAGAGTGTTGGGCCAGTAACCGAAAGGTCGCTTGTTTGAATCCTAAGCCAACTACCATAATTTCCGGACTATTAAGCGCACCTGAATATAAGCCGCACCCACTGAATTTAAAAAAAAATATTATTTTGAACATAAATAAGCCGCACATGTCTATAAGCTGCAGGTGCCTACCGGTACATTGAAACAAATGAACTTTACACAGGCTTTAACGAAACACGGCTTGTAACAAAAAATAAATAAGCTTAACGAAACACGGCTTGTAACAAAAAATGTAAAATTAGCAGTAAGCTTTAGTTGTCTTTTTGCACTGAGTCAATTCCTAACGCTGCTGTTTCCAACGTCTTATCATCAACTCATTAAGACCAAGCTCCCGTGCAGGAGCTCTATTTCCTTTTCCAACAGCCAGATCAATCGCCTTCAACTTGAAAGCTGCATCATATGCATTTCTCTGTGTCTTTGCCATGATGAGGGTGACAAAATGACTACTGTAATCAGAATGATGGGAAGTTTGAGAGCGCTCGATTTAATCTAAACAGAAAACAAAAAAAGTTGTTTGACCTTAACCCGTTCGGGAATTTCATTGGTCTAATGAAAGCTTCATGCCGCCAAAAAACTGAGCACGTCACAGAATGCGTTTTTTTGGAGAAAAAAAATTGAAAGCGGGAAAAATCAATTTATTAGCAGCGTCATTGTTTAAGCCGCCGGGTTCAAAGCCTGGGAAAAAAGTTGCGGCTTATAGTCCGTAATTTACGGTATGTGAACAAATGTGTGGATGTGCCCTTGAGCAAGGCTCCTAACCCTAATTGCTCCTGTAAATTGCTCTAAATAAGCGCGTCTGCTAAAATGTAAAGAAAATTATAATACCCCCAAGCTCCTCCAAGACCTCTCCTTCACGGTTATCTCCGCCCTCCAGACGTTCCTTGGGACAGCAAAATTCGAGCCTGGGTGAATTTCAATCTGCAAAACAGCAACGGGGAGATGCAACCCGCTGTGGTCCTGCGCCTCCTGCTGGTGGCAACAAGCATAAGGAATTCCCAATGGGAATAATTGGATGATTCAGACCAAAATAATAGTGGATTACAACCATATACAGTCAATGATGGTAACAATACCATCTAAACCCTGTTTTATAAATACAATGTGATTCCACAACATTATGGCAGGCACAACTATAAAATAGAAAATAAACATTCATACTTTGGTTTCTGTGCGTTTTCAAACTGTGTAAATCACAAATTATGAACCTACAATAGTCTATGCCATCTCAATTTAATCTCAAAATACTATGGCAACTATCATCTACTGTAGATACAAGAAACGACCATAAGTAGCCATAAGGTTGCCTAAATGCAATTAGAAAATAATTAATCCCTACATGTATTGTTTTTAAATATATGCCATGTAAAAAAAAAGTTTCGGAGCACATGTTGCATGATGAAAACACATATCCATATTATAATGTTTTTGTATGGGGTTGAGAGATTTATATCAAATCAAATCAAATCAAATGTATTTATATAGCCCTTCGTATATCAGCTGAAATCTCAAAGTGCTGTACAGAAACCCAGCCTAAAACCCCAAACAGCAAGCAATGCATGTGAAATAAGCACGGTGGCTAGGAAAAACTCCCTAGGAAAAACTCCCTAGAAAGGCCAAAAACCTAGGAAGAAACCTAGAGAGGAACCAGGCTATGAGGGGTGGCCAGTCCTCTTCTGGCTGTGCCGGGTGGATATTATAACAGAACATGGTCAAGATGTTAAAATGTTCATAAATGACCAGCATGGTCAAATAATAATAATCATTGTAGTTGTCGAGGGTGCAACAAGCACGTCCGGTGAACAGGTCAGGGTTCCGTAGCCGCAGGCAGAACAGTTGAAACTGGAGCAGCAGCATGGCCAGGTGGACTGGGGACAGCAAGGAGTCATCATGCCAGGTAGTCCCGAGGCATGGTCCTAGGGCTCAGGTCCTCCGAGAGAAAGAAAGAAAGAGAGAATTAGAGAGAGCATATTTAAATTCACACAGGACACCGGATAAGACAAGAGAATACTCCAGATGTAACAGACTGACCCTAGCCCCCCGGCACATAAACTACTGCAGCATAAATACTGGAGGCTGAGACAGGAGGGATCAGAAGACACTGTGGCCCCATCCGATGATACCTCCGGACAGGGCCAAACAGGCAGGATATAACCCCACCCACTTTGCCAAAGCACAGCCCCCACACCATGTTATTGAAATATATGTTTTCCAATAGTTTTGAAGGAGTTCCCACATATGCTGAGCACTTGTTGGCTGCAAAAATAATATCAGTCGACTGAATACAATTGAGGCAATGTATGGCACTATTTACATGTGTGTATGTCCATGTACAGTTGAAGTCGGAAGTTTACATACATTTAGGTTGGTGTCATTCAAAATCGTTTTTCAACCACTCCACAAATTTCTTGTTAACAAACTATAGTTTTGGAAAGTCGGTTAGGACATCTACTTTGTGCATGACACAAGTAACTTTTCCAACAATTGTTTACAGACAGATTATTTCACTGTATCACAATTCCAGTGGGTCAGACGTTTACATATACCAAGTTGACTGTGCCTTTAAACACCTTGGAAAACTCCAGAAAATGTCATGGCTTTAGAAGCTTCTGATATGCTCATTTACATAATTTGAGTCAATTGGAGGTGTACCTGTGGATGTATTTCAAGGCCTACCTTCAAACTCAGTGCCTCTGCTTGACATCATGGGAAAATCATAAGACATCAGCCAAGACCTCAGAATTTTTTTTTTAGACCTCCACAAGTCTGGTTCATCCTCGGGAGCAATTTCCAAATGCTTGAAGATACCACATTCATCTGTACAAACAATAGCACGCAAGTATAAACACCATGGGACCACGCAGCCATCATACCGCTCAGGAAGGAGACGCGTTCTGTCTCCTAAAGATGAACGTACTTTGGTGCGAAAAGTGCAAATCAATCCCAGAACAGCAAAGGACCTTGTGAAGATGCTGGAGGAAACAGGTACAAAAGGATCTATATCCACAGTAAAACGAGTTCTATAACGACATAACCTGAAAGGCCACTCAGCAAGGAAGAAGCCACTGCTCCAAAACCGCCATAAAAAAGCCAGACTACGGTTTGCAACTGCACATGGGGACAAAGATCATACTTTTTGGAGAAATATCATCTGGTCTGATGAAACAAAAATAGAACTTTTGGGCCATAATGACCATCATTATGTTTGGAGGAAAAAAAGGGAGGCTTGCAAGCCGAACACCATCCCAACCGTAAAGCACAGGGGTGGCAGCATCATGTTGTGGGGGTGCTTTGCTGCAGGAGGGACTGGTGCACTTCACAAAATAGATGGCGTGATGAGGTAGGAAAATTATGTGGATATATTGAAGCAACATCAAGACATCAGTCAGGATGTTTGTATATGTATGTCAGGTTTATGTATGGGTTTTAAATATATGATCACATATTTGTATATGTATGTCAGGTTTATATATGGGTTTTAAATATATGATCACATATTCTAAAAGATATGTCACGTTGATATATAAGGCCATGTATTACTTTTCCTTATGGGAGAGAAAGAAAGAACCTCTCCAGATTCCATATGGTGTGCTGTTCCCTAACACGGACTGTATTTGGGTCTCATCTTGGCTCACTTTTAGCCCCGAGGCACCTGGGACAATTAGAGGGGGAGGAGTCTCAGCCCTGAGACACCTGGGACAATTAGAGGGGGA
>NC_042984.1:1428802-1456302 GCF_901001165.1 Salmo trutta | reverse complement strand
ACCCAGCACCATCCACAGCGGAGAGAGCATCGCGGCGGGTCCCCAGCACCAACGAGCCCGAGAGAGCAGCGCTGCGGAGCACCACCGCGGCGGCAGGGAGAGCGGCATCAGGGTGATTGTTGCATGTCTTCTCTCTCTCTGAATGCCTAGAGAGCGGCGTGCTTGACTAACTAGAGCTGATTATGACCGAATCGGCAGCTGCTGTGAGCTGCTATGAGCCTAGTGCATGGAGCCTGCTGTGTTCTGCCTGTCTATCTGATGATCTGCCCCGGAGAGAGAGAGAGGTGCCGCGGCTGTAGAGCATGTTGTCAGAGACACCTGCCGTTCCTAACGGGCACTGACTGGTTCTCCCCTGGTTCTAGCCTGGTTCTCCCCTGGTTCTAGCCTGGTTCTACCCTGGTTCTAGTCTGGTTCTTCCCTGGTTCTCCCCTGGTTCTAGCCTGGTTCTTCCCTGGTTCTACCCTGGTTCTACCCTGGTTCTAGCCTGGTTCTACCCTGGTTTGTAGGTTTCTCTGCTGCTAATAGAGAGACAAGCATACTGAACATAGTCAGTAAGATAGACTACAGTATGGTGGTTATGATGAGGCTTGATAGTTGCATGTACTTGGACGAACAGGTGTCTCTCTCATCACATATATATATATATATATATATATATATATATATATATATATATATATTATAGCTCTGCTGTTTTCATTCCCTTACTGAAAACACTAACAGAGAACATGGAAGGACTGTGTTATTCCACGGAGGAGGTTATGAAAATCAGACAGAAATTTATCTTGTTATTACTGTCATCACTGTGTGTAAACCAATGGCTCTTCCCCATCAGATAGATGTGGTGACGGTGGGTCTGAAGAAAGCCAAACAAATGCCATGTCATTTTGTGACCGCACGGTAAAAATACCAACCTTCCATAGGGAATACTGACCTGTTTGAGATACACAACCCAAACAGCTTCCACGTCCTTCTGTCTTTATGCACGGATCTACGATCATAAGTGGTAATTATGTGCCGCGCCGCCACTACCCTCCCATGTGTCTTCACAGTAATTCGCTAAAGGACCAGCTACATTACCTTACCGCTGTTCCAGGCAGAGTCATGACGTCCTAAAGGACCAGATACATTACCTTACCGCTGTTCCAGGCAGCGACATGACGTCCTAAAGGACCAGCTACATTACCTTACCACTGTTCCAGGCAGCGTCATGATGTTCTGCAGGACCAGCTACATTACCTTACCGCTGTTCCAGGCAGCGTCATGATGGACCAGCTACATTACCTTACCGCTGTTCCAGGCAGAGTCATGACGTCCTAAAGGACCAGATACATTACCTTACCGCTGTTCCAGGCAGAGACATGACGTCCTAAAGGACCAGATACATTACCTTACCGCTGTTCCAGGCAGCGCCATGATGTTATAATGGACCAGCTACATTACCTAACCGCTGTTCCAGGCAGAGCCATGATGTTATAATGGACTAGCTACATTACCTCACCTCTGTTCCAGGCAGCATCATGATGTTCTACAGGACCAGCTACATTACCTTACCACTGTTCCAGGCAGCGACATGACGTCCTAAAGGACCAGCTACATTACCTTACCACTGTTCCAGGCAGCGTCATGATGTTCTGCAGGACCAGCTACATTACCTTACCGCTGTTCCAGGCAGCATCATGATGGACCAGCTACATTACCTCACGCTGTTCCAGGCAGCGACATGACGTCCTAAAGGACCAGCTACATTACCTCACCGCTGTTCCAGGCAGAGACATGACGTCCTAAAGGACCAGATACATTACCTTACCGCTGTTCCAGGCAGCGCCATGATGTTATAATGGACCAGCTACATTACCTAACCGCTGTTCCAGGCAGAGCCATGATGTTATAATGGACTAGCTACATTACCTCACCTCTGTTCCAGGCAGCATCATGATGTTCTACAGGACCAGCTACATTACCTTACCGCTGTTCCAGGCAGCATCATGACGTCCTAAAGGACCAGCTACATTACCTTACCGCTGTTCCAGGCAGCGACATGACGTCCTAAAGGACCAGCTACATTACCTTACCACTGTTCCAGGCAGCGTCATGATGGACCAGCTACATTACCTCACGCTGTTCCAGGCAGCGACATGACGTCCTAAAGGACCAGCTACATTACCTCACCGCTGTTCCAGGCAGAGACATGACGTCCTAAAGGACCAGCTACATTACCTTACCACTGTTCCAGGCAGAGCCATGATGGACCAGCTACATTACCTCACGCTGTTCCAGGCAGCGCCATGACGTCCTACAGGACCAGCTACATTACCTTACCACTGTTCCAGGCAGCGTCATGATGTTCTGCAGGACCAGCTACATTACCTTACCACTGTTCCAGGCAGCGTCATGATGTTCTGCAGGACCAGCTACATTACCTTACCGCTGTTCCAGGCAGAGCCATGATGTTCTACAGGACCAGCTACATTACCTTACTGCTGTTCCAGGCAGCGTCATGACGTCCTAAAGGACCAGCTACATTACCTTACCGCTGTTCCAGGCAGCGACATGATGGACCAGCTACATTACCTTACCGCTGTTCCAGGCAGCGCCATGACGTCCTACAGGACAGGGAGAATGAGCGAAAGAGTCTTGTTCTGCTGATCCCTGCATCTCTGAGCCATATTTTAAGAAGTGCTCTCTTAATGAAAAGTGTCCCTCCCTGCACACCACCAGCGTCACCCCTTGACCTACAGAACGGGAACCAACCGGTGGCTGAGCAGAGGCAGCAGAGGCTGACAAGGGAGGTGGCAAGGGCTTTAAGGTAGACAGACCCCCCCCCCCCTGATAGATGCAGCCCCGGGGTAAATGTGATATGTAGCCGTCTGTCAGCAGTCAGGCTCCATGGTTACCGTGGGTGTCATGCTGATGTATATTTCAGGTATTGATGTGAAACTGATGTATATTTCAGGTATTGATGTGAAACTGATGTATATTTAAGGTATTGATGTCATACTGATGTACAGTGGGGGAAAAAAGTATTTGATCCCCTGCTGATTTTGTACGTTTGCCCACTGACAAAGAAATGATCAGTCTATAATTTTAATGGTAGGTTTATTTGAACAGTGAGAGACAGAATAACAACAACAAAAAAATCCAGAAAAACACATGTCAAAAATGTTATAAATTGATTTGCATTTTAATGAGGGAAATAAGTATTTGACCCCTTTGCAAAACATGACTTAGTACTTGGTGGCAAAACCCTTGTTGGCAATCACAGAGGTCAGACGTTTCTTGTAGTTGGCCACCAGGTTTGCACACATCTCAGGAGGGATTTTTGTCCCACTCCTCTTTGCAGATCTTCTCCAAGTCATTAAGGTTTTGAGGCTGACGTTTGGCAACTCGAACCTTCAGCTCCCTCCACAGATTTTCTATGGGATTAAGGTCTGGAGACTGGCTAGGCCACTCCAGGAACTTAATGTGCTTCTTCTTGAGCCACTCCTTTGTTGCCTTGGCCGTGTGTTTTGGGTCATTGTCATGCTGGAATACCGATCCACGACCCATTTTCATTGCCCTGACTGAGGGAAGGAGGTTCTCACCCAAGATTTGACAGTACATGGCCCCGTCCATTGTCCCTTTGATGCGGTGAAGTTGTCCTGTCCCCTTAGCAGAAAAACACCCCCAAAGCATAGTGTTTCCACCTCATGTTTGACGGTGGGGATGGTGTTCTTGGGGTCATAGGCAGCATTCCTCCTCCTCCAAACACGGCGAAGTGAGTTGATGCCAAAGAGCTCCATTTTGGTCTCATCTGACCACAACACTTTCACCCAGTTGTCCTCTGAATCACTCAGATGTTCATTGGCAAACTTCAGACGGGCATGTATATGTGCTTTGTTGAGCAGGGGGACCTTGCGGGCGCTGCAGGATTTTAGTCCTTCACGGCGTAGTGTGTTACCAATTGTTTTCTTGGTGACTATGGTCCCAGCTGCCTTGAGATCATTGACAAGATCCTCCCGTGTAGTTCTGGGCTGATTCCTCACCGTTCTCATGATCATTGCAACTCCACGAGGTGAGATCTTGCATGGAGCCCCAGGCCGAGGGAGATTGACAGTTCTTTTGTGTTTCTTCCATTTGCGAATAATCGTACCAAATGTTGTCACCTTCTCACCAAGCTGCTTGGCGATGGTCTTGTAGCCCATTCCAGCCTTGTGTAGGTCTACAATCTTGTCCCTGACATCCTTGGAGAGCTCTTTAGTCTTGGCCATGGTGGAGAGTTTGGAATCTGATTGATTGATTGCTTCTGTGGACAGGTGTCTTTTATACAGGTAACAAGCTGAGATTAGGAGCACTGAGTGTCTCAGCTCGTTACCTGTATAAAAGACACCTGGGAGCCAGAAATGTTAATGATTGAGAAGGGGTCAAATACTTATTTCCCTCATTAAAATGCAAATGAATTTATAAAATTTTTGACATGCGTTTTTCTGGATTTTTTTGTTGTTATTCTGTCTCTCACTGTTCAAATAAACCTACCATTAAAATTATAGACTGATCATTTCTTTGTCAGTGGGCAAGCGTACAAATCAGCAGGGGATCAAATACTTTTTTCCCTCACTGTATATTTAAGGTATTGATGTCATACTGATGTATATTTCAGGTGGTGATGTCATCCTGATGTATATTTCAGGTGGTGATGTCATACCGGTGTGAATGTCAGCCTGTGATTTATAAATGTCTAGCATATGTGTATTTAATGTGATATTGTGATTTTATTACTAATGTGGATTTAATGTAATACTAGTGTGTATTTAAGCTGGTAATGCCATGGTAATGTAATACTAGTGTGTATTTAAGCCGGTAATGCCATGGTAATGTAATACTGGTCTGTATTTAAGCCGGTAATACCATGGTAATGTAATACTTGTCTGTATTTAAGCCGGTAATGCCATTGTAATGTAATACTGGTCTGTATTTAAGCTGGTAATGCCATGGTAATGTAATACTGGTCTGTATTTAAGCTGGTAATGCCATGGTAATGTAATACTGGTCTGTATTTAAGCTGGTAATGCCATGGTAATGTAATACTAGTGTGTATTTAAGCTGGTAATGCCATGGTAATGTAATACTGGTCTGTATTTAAGCTGGTAATGCCATGGTAATGTAATACTGGTCTGTATTTAAGCTGGTAATGCCATGGTAATGTAATACTAGTCTGTATTTAAGCCGGTAATGCCATGGTAATGTAATACTGGTCTGTGTTAGCCTGTGATTCATAACTGTCGAGGATAATTATGACCAATTTGTCTCTGGTTTAATATTTCATTCAGAACTTCTTGAATAATGCAGGCCCAGCTCCTCACGGCTGCTACAGACAGCCCTTTAACAGATCAAATATTACCAATCTGCTCCCCATTATGTAAAATAGACACCAAGTTTGTCCCAAATGGCACCCCCATTCCCTATATAGTGCACTACTTTTGACCAGGGCCCATATGGCTGTTGTCAGAAGTAGTGCACTAGGTGGGGAATAGGTTGCCATTGACGATGGACAAGTCAACAACTGCATGCTTCTCTCTCTGCAGCATTCAGAGAGCCATCTCAGAGCTTGACCTTGGATAGATGTGGTAATTGGAGACTAATGTTTTCTGCATCCCAAATGGCACCCTATTCCCTATATAGTCCACTACTTTTGACCAGCACCCTAAGGGTTATACCATATTGGTCCTACCCTATGGGCCCTGGTTAAAAGTAGTGCACTATGTAGGGAATAGGGTTCCATTTCAGGACGCAGGCAGAGTGTATCCATCATGTAGAGATTGTATGGAATGGATGGAGCTCTCAGCAGTTAATTAGGTTATTCTGGTGGTCTTACTGGCCTATAAGAGAGATGATTTGGTATGACCGGTGGATACTATTGATCTGTGGCTCGTATGATAGAGAACTCATTACCAGTAATCACTTAATACAAGCAGACAGGATGGCGTCGTGGGCTATCACATTATTCATAACTTGGAGAAGATCCCCAAAAACATCTTAAAACATAACATGGAGCATGTCCTTGTAAAGTGCTTTTCAGTCCAGGAATAGGTGTGATTGGAGTCCAGGAAACCAGCCCTGTTTGCAGCTAGTGACATGATTAAGAATTTTTATGTTGTGTTTGTAAATTTGTGAATCATATCTAACCATCCTATCATCTTATCATCCTATTTTATCATCCAATCCTATCATCCTATCATCCTATCCTATCACCCTATCATCCTATCATCATATCATCCTATCACCCTATCATCCTATCACCCTATCATCCTATCATCCTATCATCCTATCATCCTATCATCCTATCATCCTATCATCCTATCCTATCATCCTATCATCCTATCATCCTATCATCCTATCCTATCATCCTATCACCCTATCATCCTATCATCCTATCCTATCACCCTATCATCCTATCATCCTATCCTATCATCCTATCATCCTATCATCCTATCACCCTATCCTATCATCCTATCATCCTATCATCCTATCATCATATAATCCTATCACCCTATCATCCTATCATCCTATCATCCTATCATCCTATCCTATCACCCTATCATCCTATCATCCTATCATCCTATCCTATCATCCTATCCTATCATCCTATCATATCATCCTATCATCCTATCCTATCATTCTATCATCCTATCCTATCACCCTATCACCCTATCATCATATCACCCTATCATCCTATCACCCTATCATCATATCATCCTATCATCCTATCACCCTATCCTATCATCCTATCCTATCATCATATAATCCTATCATCCTATCCTCCTATCATCATATAATCCTATCATCCTATCATCCTATCATCCTATCATCCTATACTATAAACCTGTCATCTTATCCTATCATCCTATCATATCATCCTATCATCCTATACTATCTTATCATCCTATACTATCATCCTATCTTATCATCCAATCATATCATCCTATCCTATAAACCTGTCATCTTATCCTATCATCACTATCATCCCAACCTCTCATCCCTACTGTCCCCTCCCTTCCCCTGTCTTAACGCTGCAGGCTCTGCCCTCTTCCTTCACCATGACGGTTGCCACGGGCGACCTGGGGGACGAGGCGGCGGCCCATCCCGGTGACCCGTACGAACCAGAACCGGACTACGAGTGCTGCGAGCGCGTAGTCGTCAACATCTCCGGGTTGCGCTTTGAGACGCAGCTGAAGACCCTCTCCCAGTTCCCTGAGACCCTGCTGGGGGACCCCAAGAAGAGGATGAGGTAACTGGAGTACTTATACGGATAACTCTTTACGGTTGAATGTTTACTATCTATTGCAATTTATTTCTGTTTGTATCTACTACTGACATTTGAGGGCTCTATTCAATCTGTTTTTTTGCAGAAATTCAAACGTTACAGCGTGATTGAAATTTAAAAGCAATGTTCCCGTTGTTAGTGGAGACTGCGTTCACAGTAAACACTGCAAATGGTTGGCTCAATCCGAAATGAGCTTTCCATTTCTATGTCGTAATCTGTAATGCTTCAGCAATAAAATCTATGAAGTATTAACACATCATTCAAACCCCTCCCTCTCTATCCACCAGGTACTTTGATCCTCTGAGGAACGAGTATTTCTTTGACAGGAACCGTCCCAGTTTCGACGCCATCCTCTACTACTACCAGTCGGGCGGAAGGCTGCGTCGGCCGGTTAACGTCACCCTAGACATCTTCTCTGAGGAGATCCGTTTCTACGAGCTGGGAGAAGAGGCCATCGAGATCTTCAGGGAGGATGAGGGTTTCATCAAGGAGGAAGAGCGACCTCTTCCAGAGAACGAGTTCCAGAGACAGGTACATTCTAATGATGTATGTTTTTTTTGTGTGTGTTTTTATCTTAGGCTACAGTTACATGGCACAATTAGAAAAGCAATTTTAGCTGCTTGCGACCGAGTTGCTTCTTGATTGCTCCGTGACAACCCCCCCCCCCCTGCAACTAATAAGCAACTCATCTGAAACTTGGTTGAGTCCAGTTGAAACTTTTCAACTTGGTGCAACTAGTTGCAAGCGACAGTGAATCAAAACGAATGCTTTTGTTGTCAAATTATCAATTTGAAGGTTTTGGAACTCCAGTAGTCATTTCAACACAGCTGTCAGTGCTGCGGAACAGTGACCAAGGTGGACAGAAGAAACATTACCCAAACGGGACCTGAATAAATAAATAGTGGCATTTAGGACCAGTTAAGGTTCATGTCCATCAGGAATAGTAAAGGTTTACGTCACACATTTTAGTGGAAAATTGTCTAGTTAATCTAAACTGTTAACATCAAGTACAACTCAGAGACTTTTTGCTGTCTGCTGTACATTTTATGAATAAAAACATTGACCTTTGACCTTTAACAGGTGTGGCTGCTGTTTGAGTATCCCGAGAGTTCCGGCGCGGCCCGTATCATCGCCATCATCAGCGTCATGGTGATCCTGATCTCCATCGTGTCCTTCTGCCTGGAGACACTCCCCGTGTTCCGGAACGACGAAGAGGACGATGGCAACAAGGTGTTCCAGCCCTTCAACAACTCCACTTCTTCCTACACCTCCTCCTACTTCACTGATCCCTTCTTCATCCTGGAGACGCTCTGCATCATCTGGTTCTCCTTTGAGTTTCTCGTCCGCTTCTTCGCTTGTCCTAGTAAAGCCGGGTTCTTCGGTAACATTATGAATATCATCGATATTGTGGCGATTATTCCATATTTCATCACGTTGGGCACAGAGCTGGCAGAGAAACCAGAGGACGGGCAGGCGGGGCAGCAGGCCATGTCCCTCGCCATCCTCAGGGTCATCCGTCTGGTCAGGGTGTTCAGAATCTTCAAGCTGTCCAGACACTCCAAGGGGCTCCAGATCCTGGGCCAGACACTGAAGGCCAGCATGCGGGAGCTGGGCCTGCTCATCTTCTTCCTCTTCATCGGAGTCATCCTCTTCTCCAGCGCTGTCTACTTCGCCGAGGCCGACGAGGCGGACTCACAGTTCAGCAGCATCCCAGAAGCCTTCTGGTGGGCCGTGGTTTCTATGACCACCGTCGGCTACGGCGACATGGTGCCCACCACCATCGGCGGGAAAATCGTCGGATCACTCTGCGCCATCGCTGGCGTGCTGACCATCGCCTTGCCCGTCCCCGTCATCGTGTCCAACTTCAACTACTTCTACCACCGGGAGACGGAAGGCGAGGAGCAAGCGCAGTACCTGAACACTCCCGTTGCCCCCAAGGACGACTCAGCCGAGGACCTGAAGAAGAACGGTCGCAGCAGGAGTGGATCCACCCTCAGTAAGTCAGACTACATGGAGATACAGGAAGCAGCACTGAACCACAGCACAGAGGACTTCAGAGCAGAGAGCCTCAAGACAGGCAACTGCACCCTGTTGGCTAATGCTAGCACCCTGTTGGCTAATGCAAATAAGCAAGCTAATTCTAACACATTGGCTAATACCAACTACGTCAACATCACCAAGATGAGAACGGATGTATAGCCTCTTTCAGGCGTTACAACAAGTGACTTCCTTGACTGTAGAGGTGCAGGGGGACTGGAAGGAAAGAGTAGGGGGGGGGGAGAAGACTGAGGGAAAATCCCTCCTCTCTGATGTTGTAGAAGGCTTGGAGTCCCTACTGTGCGAGTCCAGAATGGATCACATAAACTCTGGTAAGAGCAGAGATCCGGCATCTCACCCCCTGAAATGGATCTGTTCCTAACTCAACCCCCTTGCCCTTTCTTCTCCTGTTGGGAGTTGAAGCGTCCTTGTGTTCGGTGACTGTATGGCGTTAGTCTGGGCTGTGTCACTGTTCAGCTGTCCAGTAGTCATCTATACGCTCAGCTCTGCTCGCTGCAGTAGTCCAATAGTAGCCAAACTGCCGACTGGTACTAGACTATATAAACACACTGACGGCAAAACGGGACCAAACCCTTATCTTATTCCACACTCTGCTCAAACTGCCCGCTGTTATCGTCAGCACAGATCTAGCATCAGCCTGCCCTGAACAAATCCTAGCCGTAGCCAGTAGGAGATATACTACAAAACTGACCTCAAATCAGCGTCTCATCTTAAAACTACTTAGCTCTAACTGCCAGCCTATAGGAGCTTCTTAACCTCTCCCACCCCATTATTCCCTGAACCTCTCTCCCAGCCCATTATTCCCTGAACCTCTCTCCCACCCCATACCCCCTGAACCTCTCTCCCACCCCATTATTCCCTGAACCTCTCTCCCACCCCATACCCCTGAACCTCTCTCCCACCCCATACCCCCTGAACCTCTCTCCCACCCCATTATTCCCTGAACCTCTCTCCCACCCCATACCCCTGAACCTCTCTCCCACCCCATACCCCCTGAACCTCTCTCCCACCCCATACCCCCTGAACCTCTCTCCCACCCCATACCCCCTGAACCTCTCTCCCACCCCATACCCCCTGAACCTCTCTCCCACCCCATACCCCCTGAACCTCTCTCCCACCCCATACCCCCTGAACCTCTCTCCCACCCCATTATTCCCTGAACCTTTCTCCCACCCCATACCCCCTGAACCTCTCTCCCACCCCCATACCCCCTGAACCTCTCTCCCACCCCATAACCCCTGAACCTCTCTCCCACCCCATACCCCCTGAACCTCTCTCCCACCCCATTATTCCCTGAACCTCTCTCCCACCCCATACCCCCTGAACCACTCTCCCACCCCATACCCCCTGAACCTCTCTCCCACCCCATACCCCCTGAACCTCTCTCCCACCCCATACCCCCTGAACCTCTCTCCCACCCCATACCCCCTGAACCTCTCTCCCACCCCATACCCCTGAAACTCAACTATGTGGACGTTATTTCACCTCAGAAGAATGTAAGAGGTATTTCATCAATGTGCTTATTGTTAATGTGTGCCCTGTCAGCTCTCTCTCGCTCTCTGGGCTCTCTGGGCTCTCTGGGCTCTCTCTCGCTCTCTGGGCTCTCTGGGCTCTCTGGGCTCTCTGGGCTCTCTCTCTGGGCTCTCTCTTTCGCTCTCTGGGCTCTCTCTTTCGCTCTCTGGGCTCTCTCTCTGGGCTCTCTGGGCTCTCTCTCTGGGCTCTCTGGGCTCTCTCTCTGGGCTCTCTGGGCTCTCTGGGCTCTCTCTCTGGGCTCTCTCTCTGGGCTCTCTCTCTGGGCTCTCTGGGCTCTCTCTCTGGGCTCTCTGGGCTCTCTCTCTGGGCTCTCTTTCTAGCAGTCCCTGCCAGCCCATTGCGGTACTTCAACCTAGGACCCGACTCTTTCATTTCACGTGTCTTCAGAAATTCCATCGCAGTGGATAATATGGATGTAAACTACCCCTACCACTCCTCTGTCTCTCTCTAGCTGAGTCCATGACAGAGGGCTGGGGGTTGAAGTGGTGGTGGGGTTAATCTCTTACAGCAGAGTGAATGTCTTGTATTTATTCATGTGTGTACATTTTATTAGTAGTTATTTATTTATTTTTATATCCCTGCGGTGCGGGTCTGAATGTGTGTTTTTTGGCTTGTGGCAGCGGGGGTCCAGATCCCATCTGTTCTGGATGGGAGAGAGATACCCAAACTGAAGAACAAAACACTCGAAATGTCTTCCTATAGGGGTTACTACTACTGCCTATGTTTTAGCCTCATACCTCCATATCTCCACCGCATCCTCTCTCTCTCTCTCTCTCCCTATCTTCCCCGTCTGACACTAACAGAATACTGTTCAGTTCTGCTCCACTGCCCAGTGATAGTGATGGCTGCTCCACTGCCCAGTGACAGTGATGGCTGCTCCACTGCTCCAGTGATAGTGATGGCTGCTCCACTGCCCAGTGATAGTGATAGCTGCTCCACTGCCCAGTGATAGTGATGGCTGCTCCACTGCCCAGTGATAGTGATGGCTGCTCCACTGCTCCAGTGATAGTGATGGCTGCTCCACTGCCCAGTGATAGTGATGGCTGCTCCACTGCCCAGTGATAGTGATGGCTGCTCCACTGCCCAGTGATAGTGATGGCTGCTCCACTGCCCAGTGATAGTGATGGCTGCTCCACTGCTCCAGTGATAGTGATGGCTGCTCCACTGCTCCAGTGATAGTGATGGCTGCTCCACTGCCCAGTGATAGTGATGGCTGCTCCACTGCCCAGTGACAGTGATGGCTGCTCCACTGCCCAGTGATAGTGATGGCTGCTCCACTGCTCCAGTGATAGTGATGGCTGCTCCACTGGCCAGCAACAGTGATGGCTGCTCCACTTCCCAGTGATAGTGATGGCTGCTCCACTGCTCCAGTGATAGTGATGGCTGCTCCACTGCTCCAGTGATAGTGATGGCTGCTCCACTGCTCCAGTGATAGTGATGGCTGCTCCACTGCTCCAGTGATAGTGATGGCTGCTCCACTGCCCAGTGATAGTGATGGCTGCTCCACTGCCCAGTGACAGTGATGGCTGCTCCACTGCTCCAGTGATAGTGATGGCTGCTCCACTGCCCAGTGATAGTGATGGCTGCTCCACTGCTCCAGTGATAGTGATGGCTGCTCCACTGCCCAGTGATAGTGATGGCTGCTCCACTGCCCAGTGATAGTGATGGCTGCTCCACTGCCCAGTGATAGTGATGGCTGCTCCACTGCTCCAGTGATAGTGATGGCTGCTCCACTGGCCAGCGACAGTGATGGCTGCTCCACTGCCCAGTGATAGTGATGGCTGCTCCACTGCCCAGTGATAGTGATGGCTGCTCCACTGCCCAGTGATAGTGATGGCTGCTCCACTGCCCAGTGATAGTGATGGCTGCTCCACTGGCCAGTGATAGTGATGGCTGCTCCACTGCCCAGTGATAGTGATGGCTGCTCCACTGCCCAGTGATAGTGATGGCTGCTCCACTGCCCAGTGATAGTGATGGCTGCTCCACTGCTCCAGGGATAGTGATGGCTGCTCCACTGCTCCAGGGATAGTGATGGCTGCTCCACTGCCCAGTGATAGTGATGGCTGCTCCACTGCCCAGTGATAGTGATGGCTGCTCCACTGCTCCACTGCCCAGTGATAGTGATGGCTGCTCCACTGCCCAGTGATAGTGATGGCTGCTCCACTGCTCCACTGCCCAGTGATAGTGATGGCTGCTCCACTGCCCAGTGATAGTGATGGCTGCTCCACTGCCCAGTGATAGTGATGGCTGTCCCACTGCCCAGTGATAGTGATAGCTGTCCTGTCTTCTCTACTTCATAGCATTCCATGTTGGTGACGGACCGCTGTGTTCTGTCTACTGGACCAAGCTCTAGTTCTAGAAGCACTAACCCGCTCTGGAGAGCGAGAGTGGGGTGTTCCAAATGGCATCATTTTCCCTCTATAGTGTACCACTTTTAACCTGTGCCCCTATGCACTGTATAGGAAACAGGGTGTCATTTGGGACATACACATGGGGGTCTTAATGACGTCCGTTTGATGTTTTCTGTCATCAACTCTGGTGAGGGACTAAAACAGCTGATATATGGACTAAAACAGCTGATATAGGGACTAAAACAGCTGATATAGGGACTAAAACAGCTGATATAGGCACTAAAACAGCTGATATAGGTACTAAAACAGCTGATATAGGGACTAAAACAGCTGATATAGGCACTAAACAGCTGATATAGGGTCTAAAACAGCTGATATAGGGTCTAAAACAGCTGATATAGGCACTAAAACAGCTGATATAGGCACTAAAACAGCTGATATAGGCACTAAAACAGCTGATATAGGCACTAAAACAGCTGATATAGGGACTAAAACAGCTGATATAGGGACTAAAACAGCTGATACAGGGACTAAAACTGCTGATATAGGGCCGAAAACAGCTGATATAGGGACTAAAACAGCTGATATAGGGACTAAAACAGCTGATACAGGGACTAAAACAGCTGATACAGGGACTAAAACAGCTGATATAGGGCCTAAAACAGCTGATATATGGACTAAAACAGCTGATATAGGGACTAAAACAGCTGATATAGGGTCTAAAACAGCTGATATATGGACTAAAACAGCTGATATATGACCTAAAACAGCTGATATATGGACTAAAACAGCTGATATATGACCTAAAACAGCTGATATATGACCTAAAACAGCTGATATATGACCTAAAACAGCTGATATATGGACTAAAACAGCTGATATAGGGCTATCAGCTTGCGTTGGGCTATCAGCTTGCGTTGGGCTATCAGCTTGCGTTGGGCTATCAGCTTGCGTTGGGCTATCAGCTTGCGTTGGGCTATCAGCTTGCGTTGGGCTATCAGCTTGCGTTGGGCTATCAGCTTGCGTTGGGCTATCAGCTTGTGTTGGGCTTGTGTTTTATTATTATGCCAACCTTTAGCATTTAGTTAGTCAAATGGTAGCGCTAGCAAAGCCTGCTCTGTTATGTAAGCTATTTGTTAGCGAGCAAAATCAGCTCTATGTAGAATCAATTGTGTTAGCTTTAATCGCTAGCTAGCAATCAAACCAGGACAGGATTTGAATCGCTGGATGCACTTGTTAGCAAGTTAAATAAAATAGCAAAGAATTTAAATAGCTTGTTCTGTGGCATTAGCCACCTACTGTACAGGCCCAGATCATATGATTTCGGTGTTGCTATACACTCCTACATTAATCAAGTGTATATAACTAGTAAACAATCTGTGGTCGTAACAATGATTGATTATTTCCTAAGAAAGCTACCTGCCATATTTCCCGCCTCAAATGTAATGACAAAAAGCACCAACGTTTCTGAAGTGACAGTATGGCTGCATCCCAAATTGCACCCTATTCCATTATGTTAAACTATATTTTACAAGAGCACTATTGGTCCTGGTCAAAAGTAGTGCACTATCCTATTGGCCCTGGTCCAAAGTAGTGCACTATCCTATTGGCCCTGGTCAAAAGTAGTGCACTATCCTATTGGCCCTGGTCAAAAGTAGTGCACAATCCTATTGGCCCTGGTCAAAAGTAGTGCACAATCCTATTGGCCCTGGTCAAAAGTAGTGCACTATCCTATTGGCCCTGGTCAAAAGTAGTGCACAATCCTATTGGCCCTGGTCAAAAGTAGTGCACTATCCTATTGGCCCTGGTCCAAAGTAGTGCACTATCCTATTGGCCCTGGTCAAAAGTAGTGCACTATCCTATTGGCCCTGGTCAAAAGTAGTGCACAATCCTATTGGCCCTGGTCAAAAGTAGTGCACAATCCTATTGGCCCTGGTCAAAAGTAGTGCACTATCCTATTGGCCCTGGTCAAAAGTAGTGCACAATCCTATTGGCCCTGGTCAAAAGTAGTGCACTATCCTATTGGCCCTGGTCAAAAGTAGTGCACTATCCTATTGGCCCTGGTCAAAAGTAGTGCACTATCCTATTGGCCCTGGTCAAAAGTAGTGCACTATCCTATTGGCCCTGGTCAGAAGTGGTGCACTATCCTATTGGCCCTGGTCAAAAGTAGTGCACTATCCTATTGGCCCTGGTCAAAAGTAGTGCACTATCCTATTGGCCCTGGTCAAAAGTAGTGCACTATCCTATTGGCCCTGGTCAAAAGTAGTGCACTATCCTATTGGCCCTGGTCAAAAGTAGTGCACTATCCTATTGGCCCTGGTCAAAAGTGGTGCACTATCCTATTGGCCCTGGTCAAAAGTAGTGCACTGAGAAAAGGGGTCCATATGTCTGATGTCATTGTGCTGTATGACGCTAGCTGACTACTTAGGTCAAGGGTCACCAAAAAACAGATAGTCACTGCCTAATGCTCAGTCCCAAATGACACCCTTTTCTCTATATAGTGTACTACTTTAGACCACAGTCTTATGGGGAAACCACAATAGTGCACACTACATTACGAATAGGCTGTCATTCGGGATGCATTTGTAATGTTGCGTTCTATTAGAGATTAAAAGTGTACTTTAGTTGTTTTGTATTCATACTGAACATTTTTGATCAATTCCTTGGTGCATTTTGCCCATTTAAACTGATATAAATCTTTAAACGGGGTTGGCTGGCGAGCTGGGCAGCGATGTGTCCAGAAGGTATGCAATTGTTGTGATTTCTGGACAGTCAGATAGCTAGCAACACTGATAAGAAGCTTCCATGTGGGGAATTCTAGGTGGCTCGTTTCAGCTCGTTGTATCTTGTTATTGATACTATGTTTTGTTTTGACTGATGTCATGTCTGTGCTAATATGGCTAGAATTTGCTAGCTAGCTAACCAACAACTGTAACCATGTATTTGTGAGACAACAAGTGCTCATTGTGCAAATGTATTTATGTTTTCAATAAACATTTGGTGACGAAATATAGCTGGTCAAAAGTCTAAACCAACCTTGTCTGTTTTGCCACATATTTGCACACACACACAAATCAGTTTTGTTACTAAACAACTAAACAACTCTTCTATAATACTGAACATTATGTGAGGTGTACGGTGTCCATATTAGGAGTGCCTGAATCTCAGGAGACGTGCACGGTGTCCATATTCGGACAACCTATATGAGAAGGCTTCCTTCATCAGCTCTGTATCAATAGGACCTATTCTACTCTGCTCTACTCTTCTAGTGCTGCATTCGCTTTCAAATAATACTTGTAATAGGCGTATGGTTCTTCAAAAGCAACATCTACAGTGATCCTTTCTAATTTGGTTTATTTATGCTTATTCCACCTTTATTCAACCAGGTAGGCTAGTTGAGAACAAGTCCTTTATTTAACCAGGTAGGCTAGTTGAGAACAAGTCCTTTATTTAACCAGGTAGGCCAGTTGAGAACAAGTCCTTTATTTAACCAGGTAGGCTAGTTGAGAACAAGTTCTCATTTACAACTGCGACCTGGCCAAGATAAAGCAAAGCAGTGTGACACAAACAACAACACAGAGTTACACATGGAATAAACAAACGTACAGTCAATAACACAATAGAAAAAAAGAATGTCTATATACAGTGTGTGCAAATGGCGTGAAGAGGTAAGGCAATAAATAGGCCATAGTAGCGAAGTAATTACAATTTAGCAGATTAACACTGGAGTGATAGATGAGCAGATGATGATGTGCAAGTAGTGATACTGGTGTGCAAAAGAGCAGAAAAGTAAATAAAAACAATATGGGGATGAGGTAGGTAGATTGGATGGGCTATTTACAGATGGGCTATGTACAGCTGCAGCGATCGGTTAGCTGCTCAGATAGCTGATGTTTAAAGTTAGTGAGGGAAATGTAAGTCTCCAGCTTCAGCGATTTTTGCTATTTGTTCCAGTCACTGGCAGCAGAGAACTGGAAGGAAAGGCGGCCAAATGAGGTGTTGGCTTTGGGGATGACCAGTGAAATATACCTGCTGGAATGTGTGCTACGGGTGAGTGTTGTTATCGTGACCAGTGAGCTGAGATAAGGCGAAGCTTTACCTAGCAAAGACTTATAGATGACCTGGAGCCAGTGGGTCTGGCGACGAATATGTAGCGAGGGCCAGCCGACTAGAGCATACAGGTCGCAGTGGTGGGTGGTATAAGGGGCTTTGGTAACAAAACGGATGGCACTGTGATAGACTGCATCCAGTTTGCTGAGTAGAGTATTGGAAGCTATTTTGTAGATGACATCCCCGAAGTCGAGGATCGGTAGGATAGTCAGTTTTACTAGGGTAAGTTCGGCGACGTGAGTGAAGGAGGCATTGTTGCGAAATAGAAAGCTGATTCTAAATTTGATTTTGGATTGGAGATGTTTGATATGAGTCTGGAAGGAGAGTTTACAGTCTAGCCAGACACCTAGGTATTTGTATTTGTCCACATATTTGTCCACATACCCGGTAGGTTCCTTGATAATTTGTGTGAGATTGAAGGCATCTAGTTTAGATTGTAGGACTGCTGGGGTGTTAAGCATATCCCAGTTTAGGTCACCTAACAGAACGAACTCTGGAGATAGATGAGGGGCAATCAATTCACATATGGTGTCCAGGGCACAGCTGGGAGCTGAGGGGGGATTTATTTCTGGAGAGATTCATTTTTTTTAATTAGAAGCTCGAACTGTTTGGGTATGACAGAACTTTGCAGGCCATCTCTGCAGTAGATTGCAACTCCTCCCCCTTTGGCATTTCTATCTTGATGGAACATTTTGTAGTTATCAATGGAAATCTCAGAATTTTTGGTGGTCTTCCTAAGCCAGGATTCAGACATGGCTAGGACATCAGGGTTTGCGGAGTGTGCTAAAGCAGTGAGTAAAACAAACTTAGGGGGGAGGCTTCTAATGTTAATAACATGCATGAAACCAAGGCTTTTTCAATTACAGAAGTCAACAAATGAGAGTGCATGGGGACACGCAGGGCCTGGGTTAACCTCCACATCACCCGAGGAACAGAGGAGGAGTAGGATGAGGGTACGGCTAAAGGCTATAAGAACCTGGTCGTCTAGTGCGTTGGGGACAGTGAATAAAAGGAGCAGATATCTGGGCGTGGTAGAATAGATTCAGGGCATAATGTGCAGACAGGGGTATGGTGGGGTGCGGGTACAGTGGAGGTAAACCCAGGCACTGAGTGATGATAAGAGAGGTTGCATCTCTGGACATGCTGGTTATACTGGGTGAGGTCACAGCATGTGGGAGGTGGGACAAAGGTGCTATCTGAGGCCTGTAGAGTGGGACTAGGGGCTACGCAGTAAACTAAAACAATGATACCTATCCTAAACAACAGTATACAAGGCATATTGACATTAGAGAGAGACATAAAAGCGAGGCATTAAGCAATCACAGGTGTTGTCTTTGTGAGATGTTAGTATTAATGCTATGTGAAATCTCTACAAGACAAGTGACTGCTGCTGTACTAGTGGTGTGATATTGAGCATATAGGAAGTTTCCTCTTTTGGTTGAACTCAACAGAAAGGTTAAAGGTTAAACTAGTGAGGTCATGTTTAGTGTGTCTCCATGAGAAGGTTGTCCTTTCCCAGGTGTGAAAGGTTAAAACCCTAGAACCTTAGAATGTTCACTCTGTTACACAACTCTCTGCCCTGAGCCAACCAACCAACCAACCAACCAACCAACCAACCAAAACACCAACCAAGACACCAACCAAGACACCAACCAACCAACCAACATACCAACACACCAATACACCTACCAAGACACCAATCAACCAACAAACAAACACACCAACAAACCAACACACCAACCAACCAACAAACACACCAACCAACCAACACACCAACCAACCAACACACCAACCAAAACACCAACCAACAAACACACCAACCAACTAACACACCAACCAACACACCAACCAAAACACCAACCAAAACACCAACCAACCAACCAGCCAACCAACAAACACACCAACCAACAGACCAACTAACCAAACAACACACCAACCAGCCTAAACACCAACCAACACAACAACCAACCAACCAACCAACACACCAACCAACCAACCAACACAACAACCAACACAACAACCAACCAACACATCAACCAACACATATACGAACCAACCAACACACCTACCAAGACACCAACCAACCAACACACCAACCAACCAACCAAACAACCAAACAATTAACACAACAACCAACCAACACACCAACCAACACACCAACCAACACACCAACCAACCAATTAACACAACAACCAACACAACAACCAACCAACACACCGACCAACACACCAACCAACACACCAACCAACACACCAACCAACCAATCAACACAACCAACACACCAACCAACCAATCAACACAACCAACACATCAACCAACACATATACGAACCAACCAACACATCAACCAACCAACACACTGACCAACACACCAACCAACACACCAACCAACACACCAACCAACCAACAAACCAACCAACCAACACACCAACCAACCAAACAATTAACACAAACCAACCAACACACCGACCAACACACCAACCAACCAACACAAACACCAAACAATCAACACATCAACCAACACATCAACCTCAGGAGGCTGAAGAAATTTGGCTTGTCACCAAAAACACTCACAAACTTTTACAGATGCACAATCGAGAGCATCCTGTCGGGCTGTATCACCGCCTGGTACGGCAACTGCACCGCCCCTAACCGGAAGTCTCTCCAGAGGGTAGTGAGGTCTGCACAACGAATCACTGGGTGCAAACTACCTGCCCTCCAGGACACCTACGCCCCCCGATGTCACAGGAAGGCCAAAAAGATCATCAAGGACAACAACCACCCGAGCCACTTCCTGTTCACCCCGCTATCATCCAGAAGGCGAGGTCAGTACAGGTGCATCAAAGCGGGGACCGAGAGACTGAAAAACAGCTTCTATCTCCAGACCATCAGACTGGTAAACAGCTTCTATCTCCAGGCCATCAGACTGTTAAACAGCTTCTATCTCAAGGCCATCAGACTGATAAACAGCCATCAATAACATTGAGTGGCTGCTGCCAACATACTGACTCAACAACAGCCACTTTAATAATGGAAAAATTGATGTAATCAATTTATCACTAGCCACTTTATATTATTTATATTATATGTTTACTTACCCTACATTACTCATCTCATATGTATATACTGTACTCTATACCATCTACTGCATCTTGCCTATGCTGTTCGGCCATCACTCATTTATATATTTTTATGTACATATTCGTATTTATTCCTTTGCACTTGTGTGTATAAGGTAGTTGCTGTGAAATTATTAGGTTATATTACTTGTTAGATATTACTGCATGGTCGGAACTAGAAGCACAAGCATTTCTCTACAGTTGCGTTAACACCTGCTAACCATGTGTTATTCATGTTGGTGTGTTGGAATTCTAAATAAATCCCAGACTGTGTCACCAGTAAAGCACCCCACACCATAACACCTCCTCCTTCATGCTTCACGGTTGGAAGCATCTCACAAAGACACAGCGGTTGGAACCAAAAATCTCCCATTTGGACTCCAGACCAAAGAACACATTTCCAACGGTCTAATGTCCATTGCTTGCGCTTCTTGTCCCAAGCAAATGTCTTCTTCTTATTGGTGTCCTTTAGTAGAGGTTTCTTTGCAGCAATTTGACCATAAAGGTCTTTATTTTCTCCTCTGAACAGTTGATGTTGAGATGTGTCTGTTACTTAAACTCTGTGAAGCATTTATTTGGGCTGCAATTTCTGAGGCTGGTAACTCTAATGAACTTATCCTCTGCAGCAGAGGTAACTCTGGGTCTTCCTTTCCTGTGGCGGTCCTCATGAGAGCCGGTTTCATCATAGCGCTTGATGGTTTTTGCGATTGCACTTGAAGAAACGTACAAAGTTCTTGAAATTTTCCGTATTCACTGACCTTCATGTCTTAAAGTAATGACGGACTGTTGTTTCTCTTTGCTTATTTGAGCTGTTCTTGCCATAATATGGACTTGGACTTTTACCAAATAGGGCTACATTCTGTATACCACCTCTACTTTGTCACAACACAACTGATTGGCTCAACCATTAAGAATGAAATAAATTACACAAATTAACTTTTAACAAGGCACACCTGTTAATTGAAATGCATTCCCGGTGACTACCTCATGAAGCTGGTTGAGAGAATGCCAAGAGTGTGCAAAGCTTTGATCAAGGCAAAGGGTGGCTACTTTGTTTAACACTTTTTTGGTTACTACATGATTCCACATGTGTTATTTCATAGTTTTGATGTCTTAACTGTTATTCTACAATGTAGAAAATTGTAAAAAAAAAAAAAAAAAATGGATTTTGTAGGTGTGTCCAATCTTTTGACTGGTACTGCATATCTCCATTTTTTAAGTGTTTTATCTAAGTAAGCTTTGTTGTACAAGAAGCTATCATTATTATTGAATGTGCATAATGCATGGTTCTACTTACATTTTTAACAAAAAAGGGTATTTTCACAAACAGAATTAAAAGCCAGATCAGTGATTATTGCAAATAAAGCAGGTTCAACTATTTTGATAAAATCATTTGAATATTAGTGGGTCTGATTGTTGTTGAAGGCTTATATTTATCCTAGGTATAACTAAGTCCTGAATTCATTAGATTATTTCTGATTTTTTTGAATGCAGTGTATTTGACCTTTAATTGTAGCAGGCATTAGGCTATAGAAAATTAACACAGGTTTCATCAACAATCTCTCAAGCCCACGTGCTAGTGATTAGCCCACGTGCTAGTGATTAGCCAGCTAATCTTTATATTTCAAGTTGAGCCAGCTTGGACCTATTTGCTAGCTAACAAGGTAGTACAGTTGAGCCAGCTTGGATCTATTTGCTAGCTAACAAGGTAGTACAGTTGAGCCAGCTTGGATCTATTTGCTAGCTAACAAGGTAGTACAGTTGAGCCAGCTTGGATCTATTTGCTAGCTAACAAGGTAGTACAGTTGAGCCAGCTTGGATCTATTTGCTAGCTAACAAGGTAGACCAGTTGAGCCAGCTTGGATCTATTTGCTAGCTAACAAGGTAGTACAGTTGAGCCAGCTTGGATCTATTTGCTAGCTAACAAGGTAGTACAGTTGAGCCAGCTTGGATCTATTTGCTAGCTAACAAGGTAGTACAGTTGAGCCAGCTTGGATCTATTTGCTAGCTAACAAGGTAGACCAGTTGAGCCAGCTTGGATCTATTTGCTAGCTAACAAGGTAGTACAGTTGAGCCAGCTTGGATCTATTTGCTAGCTAACAAGGTAGACCAGTTGAGCCAGCTTGGATCTATTTGCTAGCTAACAAGGTAGTACAGTTGAGCCAGCTTGGATCTATTTGCTAGCTAACAAGGTAGTACAGTTGAGCCAGCTTGGATCTATTTGCTAGCTAACAAGGTAGTACAGTTGAGCCAGCTTGGATCTATTTGCTAGCTAACAAGGTAGTACAGTTGAGCCAGCTTGGATCTATTTGCTAGCTAACAAGGTAGACCAGTTGAGCCAGCTTGGATCTATTTGCTAGCTAACAAGGTAGTACAGTTGAGCCAGCTTGGATCTATTTGCTAGCTAACAAGGTAGACCAGTTGAGCCAGCTTGGATCTATTTGCTAGCTAACAAGGTAGACCAGTTGAGCCAGCTTGGATCTATTTGCTAGCTAACAAGGTAGTACAGTTGAGCCAGCTTGGATCTATTTGCTAGCTAACAAGGTAGACCAGTTGAATAGTAATGAACACCAATGGTGCACACGACAAACTGAACATCAATTTTCCAGAATCAATGTTCATTAAAACTCTTGTTTTAGTAGTGTCTGCCCTGCAATATGAGTAGGGGAGACATATTGTATTGTTAGAAAAGTTAACTTGTCTATTACAGTAAAATAATGTCTCAATGTGTTTGTGTCCATATGACCGATTCTGTTGGACCAAACCTCAACAGCAAATAGAGAGTTGAAACCACTCGTCAGAGGATGATGTGATCTCTCAACTGTTGGTGTGAGAGGCAGGGGGAGGGGCTTGGTGTGTGAGACAGGGGGAGGGGCTTGGTATGAGAGGCGGGGGAGGGGCTTGGCGTGAGAGGCGGGGGGAGGGGCTTGGTATGAGAGGCGGGGGGAGGGGCTTGGTGTGAGAGGCAGGGGGAAGGGCCTGGTGTGTGAGGCAAGGGAGAGGGGCTTGGCGTGAGAGGCAGGGGGGAGGGGCTTGGCGTGAGGTAGGGGGAGGGGCTTGGCATGAGAGGCAGGGAGAGGGGCTTGGTGTGAGACGCAGGGGGAGGGGCTTGGTGTGTGACGCAAGGGGAGGGGCTTGGCGTGAGAGGCAGGGGGAGGGGCTTGTCGTGAGAGGCGGGGGGGGCTTGGCAGGAGAGGCGGGGGGAGGGGCTTGGCGTGAGAGGCGGGGGGAGGGGCTTGGTGTGAGAGGCAGGGGGAGGGGCTTGGCGTGAGAGGCAGGGGGAGGGGCTTGGCGTGAGAGGCGGGGGGAGGGGCTTGGTGTGAGAGGCAGGGGGAGGGGCTTGGCGTGAGAGGCAGGGGGAGGGGCTTGGCGTGAGAGGCAGGGGGAGGGGCTTGGTGTGTGAGGCAGGGGGAGGGGCTTGGTGTGTGAGGCAGGGGGAGAGGCTTGGTGGGTGAGGCAGGGGGAGGGGCTTGGTGTGTGAGGCAGGGGGAGGGGCTTGGTGTGTGTAAACCATAGAGGAAGAGGCAAAGATAAAATGTGTCCAAAATAAGGCCAATGCGTTTCTATGGGTTTATTTTGGACCTCAGCTTGTCGCCTGCCTTCCTGCTTTTGGGACGACTCCTATTGTTATGGCGGAGACATGCATCTCGTCATTATATACAGATCTCTGGTGTAAATGGGAAAATGCACACAGCACAGAGGAGTGAAGGAGATGAGACCAAAAATACAAACACGAGAACATAAAAACATCAAATTTGAATTCATCGACTTCATTTGGTATATATTGACCAGGCGTAGCTCAACAGCTTTCCGAAAAGAATGTTCCACCACCCAAAGGACATCCAGCCAACTTGACACAACCGTGGGAAGCATTGGAGTCAACATGGGCCAGCTTCCCTGTGGAATGCTTTCGAACACCTTGTAGAGTCCCATGCCCCGACCGAATTGAGGCTGTTCTGAGGGCAAAAAGGAGGTGCAACTCTATATTAGGAAGGTGTTCCTAATGTTTTGTACTCTCAGTGTATATCTGTACTAGCCACGCAGGGAAGCAGAACAGAAACAATAAAACAGTCAGTCACTAGAAGACCAGGACAGTGGATCAGCTCTCTGCTCTGCCAGGCGTGGTGCTCACCAACCGGCCGGTCGACTGGTCCATCTCCAAGGCATTCCTTGTCGATCACCAAACAATAAAGCCTTGTGTTCCTATTGTTTGTATTCGTTGCGCACTGTTTTGTCGGTAGGTGGACTCGATTCAGGCAAAGTGATCCCATTTTGAACCATTTCATGTGTGTGAAGGTAGAACTCCGCCTAGAGAGCAAATCAAGTGCACCTATAGGCCTACCATAGGTCTACCGCTGGCCAATCAGATAGCTGAGATTATCAAATCAAATCAAATTTATTTATATAGCCCTTCTTACATCAGCTGATATCACAAAGTGCTGTAGAGAAACCCAGCCTAAAACCCCAAACAGCAAGCAATGCAGGTGTAGAAGCACGGTGGCTAGGAAAAACTCCCTAGAAAGGCCAAAACCTAGGAAGAAACCTAGAGCGGAACCAGGCTATGAGGGGTAGCCAGTCCTCTTCTGGCTGTGTCGGGTGGAGATTATAACAGCACATGGCCTAGATGTTCAAATGTTCATAAATGACCAGCATGGTCAAATAATAATAATCATAGTAGTTGTCGAGGGTGCAACAAGTCAGCAACTCAAGAGTAAGTGTCAGTTGGCTTTTTCATAGCCGATCTTTGAGAGTATCTCTACCGCTCCTGCTGTCTCTAGAGAGTTGAAAACAGCAGGTCTGGGATAGGTAGCACGTCCGGTGAACAGGTCAGGGTTCCAGCAGGTCTGGGACAGCAGTTCTGGGACAGGTAGCACGTCCCGTGAACAGGTCAGGGTTCCATAGCCGCAGGCAGAACAGTTGAAACTGGAGCAGCAGCACGGCCAGGTGGACTGGGGACAGCAAGGAGTCATCATGCCAGGTCGTCCTGAGGCATGGTCCTATATCTCAGATACTCCAAGAGAGAGAAAGAAAGAAAGAAAGAGAGAAAGAGAGAGAGAATTAGAGAGAGCATATTTAAATTCATGCAGGACACCGGATAGGACAAGAGAAATACTCCAGATGTAACAGACTGACCCTAACCCCCCGGCACATAAACTACTGCAGCATAAATACTGGAGGCTGAGACAGGAGGGGTCAGGAGACACTGTGGCCCCATCCGATGAAACCCCCGGACAGGGCCAAACAGGCAGGATATAACCCCACCCACTTTGCCAAAGCACAGCCCCCACACCACTGGAGGGATACTTCCAACCACCAACTTACCATCCTGAGACAAGGCCGAGTATAGCCCACAAAGATCTCCGCTACGGCACAACCCAAGGGGGGGTGCCAACCCAGACAGGAATACCACGTCAGTGACTCAACCCACTCAAGTGACGCACCCCCCCCAGGGACGGCATGGAAGGGCACCAGTAAGCCAGTGACTCAGCCTCTGTAATAGGGTTAGAGGCAGAGAATCCCAGTGGAGAGAGGGGAACCGGCCAGGCAGAGACAGCAAGGGCGGTTCGTTGCTCCAGCCTTTCCGTTCACCTTCACACCCCTGGGCCAGATTACACTTAATCATAGGACCTACTGAAGAGATGAGTCTTCAGTAAAGACTTAAAGGTTGAGACTGAGTCTGCGTCTCTCACATGGGTCGGCAGACTATTCCATAAAAATGGAGCTCTATAGGAGAAAGCCCTGCCTCCAGCTGTTTGTTTAGAAATTCTAGAGACAATTAGGAGGCCTGCGTCTTGTGACCGTAGCGTACGTGTAGGTATGTACGGCAGGACCAAATCGGTAAGATAGGTAGGAGCAAGCCCATGTAATGCTTTGTAGGTTACCAGTAAAACCTTGAAATCAGCCCTTGCCTTAACAGGAAGCCAGTGTAGGGAGGCTAGCACTGGAGTAATATGATAATTTTTTTTGGTTCTAGTCAGGATTCTAGCAGCTGTATTTAGCACTAACTGAAGTTTGTTTAGTGCTTTATCCGGGTAGCCGGAGAGTAGAGCATTGCAGTAGTCCAGCCTAGAAGTAACAAAAGCATGGATTAATTTTTCTGCATCATTTTTGGACAGAAAGTTTCTGATTTTTGCAATGTTACGTAGATGGAAAAAAGCTGTCCTTGAAACAGTCTTGATATGTTCTTCAAAAGAGAGATCAGGGTCCAGAGTAACGCCGAGGTCCTTCACAGTTTTATTTGAGACGACTGTACAACCATCCAGATTAATTGTCAGATCCAACAGAAGATCTCTTTGTTTCTTGGGACCTAGAACAAGCATCTCTGTTTTGTCCGAGTTTAAAAGTAGAACGTTTGCAGCCATCCACTTCCTTATGTCTGAAACACAGGCTTCTAGCGAGGGCAATTTTGGGGCTTCACCATGTTTCATTGAAATGTACAGCTGTGTGTCATCCGCATAGCAGTGAAATGTAACATTATGTTTTCGAATGACATCCCCAAGAGGTAAATTATATAGTGAAAACAATAGTGGTCCTAAAACGGAACCTTGAGGAACACTGAAATTTACAGTTGATTTGTTAGAGGACAAACCATTCACAGAGACAAACTGATATCTTTCTGACAGATAATAGCTAAACCAGGCCAGAACTTGTCCATGTAGACCAATTTGGGTTTCCAATCTCGCCAAAAGAATGTGGTGATCGATGGTATCAAAAGCAGCACTGAGATCTAGATTACCATGTCTGCACGATTTCCCCGAGACATACAGTGTAAAAAGAAGCCTTGAAAGCACAGCAAAGTTGATAATGTGAGATTTCAAATCTTTTAAATCCATGACTAAAGGGATAATCAACGAATACAGCAAATAACTGCTGTTTTTATGAGTAAGTTGTTTGTTGTTTTGTAGTGTCACTTTGTTCAACTTTGTATTATAAGACATAAAATGTCAACTTACTTCCACTCACGCTACAACCATCACTGCAGCTGTAATGAATGGGTACAACCATCACTGCAGCTGTAATGAATGGA